>NW_026728337.1:0-48481 GCF_030684315.1 Stegostoma tigrinum
CCCGAGAGCCCCGCACCCACCCGCGCTACCACCCCCACCCCCACCCCCCACCCCCAGGCCCCAACGAGCTCCACGTCCCCATCAATTGAGGCCTGGAGAGGGAGAAGGGAGAGAATATTTCCAGCCTGTGAGGCCTCCCCTGGTCGACCTTCCGCTCCGAACCTCTTCCTGGCAGACAACGTGGGCTCCAACCTTTCGGACCCATGGGGGCTCCCACAGTCGAAGAGCCGAACTGAACTCCTTGAGGGGAGGGGAGGGGAGGGGATGGAGGGTGGTTTGGCCTCGGGGCGGAAGGGATAGAGCGGGAGGGGCCAGCGCGGACACGACGGGCCAAACGGCCGGACTCCTCCCCGCTGGGGGTCCGCGCTATTCGGCTAACGAGGCGTCGCATGCCGCAGCGACAGGCCCGTCTCTTCCTGTCATCTACCAGAAACAGGTTCACACCTGACGCTCGACCAGGTGAGGCACCGCAGCTGGAAAGATGCCCTCCTGCTCTCTGAAGGAACGGAGACCTGACATTCAACTGGGGAAAGCATCGCCGTGGAATGTGCCTTCACCCTCCGACAGCGCCCGCTCCCTCAGCACTGACCCTCCGACAGCGCCCGCTCCCTCAGCACTGACCCTCCGACAGCGTCCGCTCCCTCAGCTCTGACCCTCCGACAGCGCCCGCTCCCTCGGCACTGACCCTCCGACAGCGCCCGCTCCCTCAGCACTGACCCTCCGACAGCACCCGCTCCCTCAGCACTGACCCTCCGACAGCGCCCGCTCCCTCAGCACTGACCCTCCGACAGCGCCCGCTCCCTCAGCACTGACCCTCCGACAGCGCCCGCTCCCTCAGCACTGACCCTCCGACAGCGCCCGCTCCCTCAGCACTGACCCTCCGACAGCGCCCGCTCCCTCAGCACTGACCCTCCGTCAGCGCCCGCTCCCTCAGCACTGACCCTCCGACAGCGCCCGCTCCCTCAGCACTGACCTTCCGACAGCGCCCGCTCCCTCAGCACTGACCCTCCGACAGCGCCCGCTCCCTCAGCACTGACCCTCCGACAGCACCCGCTCCCTCGGCGCTGACCCTCCGACAGCGCCCGCTCCCTCGGCGCTGACCCTCCGACAGCGCCCGCTCCCTCGGCGCTGACCCTCCGACAGCGCCCGCTCCCTCGGCGCTGACCCTCCGACAGCGCCCGCTCCCTCGGCGCTGACCCTCCGACAGCGCCCGCTCCCTCCGCGCTGACCCTCCGACAGGGCCCGCTCCTTCGGCGCTGACCCTCCGACAGCACCGCGCTCCCTCGGCGCTGACCCTCCGACAGCGCCCGCTCCCTCGGCACTGACCCTCTACCTCGGCGCTGACCCTCCGACAGCGCCCGCTCCCTCGGCGCTGACCCTCCGACAGCGCCCGCTCCCTCGGCGCTGACCCTCCGACAGCGCCCGCTCCCTCGGCACTGACCCTCTACCTCGCGCTGACCCTCCGAAAGCGCCCGCTCCCTCGGCGCTGACCCTCCGACAGCGCCCGCTCCCTCGGCGCTGACCCTCCGACAGGGCCCGCTCCCTCGGCGCTGACCCTCCGACAGCACCCGCTCCCTCGGCGCTGACCCTCCGACAGCACCCGCTCCCTCGGCACTGACCCTCTACATCGGCGCTGACCCTCCGACAGGGCCCGCTCCTTCGGCGCTGACCCTCCGACAGCACCCGCTCCCTCGGCGCTGACCCTCCGACAGCGCCCGCTCCCTCGGCACTGACCCTCTACCTCGGCGCTGACCCTCCGACAGCGCCCGCTCCCTCGGCGCTGACCCTCCGACAGCGCCCGCTCCCTCGGCGCTGACTCTCCGACAGCGCCCGCTCCCTCGGCGCTGACCCTCCGACAGGGCCCGCTCCCTCAGCACTGACCCTCTGACAGCACCCGCTCCCTCGGCGCTGACCCTCCGACAGCGCCCGCTCCCTCGGCACTGACCCTCTACATCGGCACTGACCCTCCGACAGCGCCCGCTCCCTCGGCGCTGACCCTCCGACAGCGCCCGCTCCCTCGGCGCTGACCCTCCGACAGCGCCCGCTCCCTCGGCGCTGACCCTCCGACAGCGCCCGCTCCCTCGGCGCTGACCCTCTACCTCTGCCCTGACCCTCCGACAGCGCCCGCTCCCTCGGCACTGACCCTCCGGCAGCGCCCGCTCCCTCGGCACTGACCCTCGGACATCGCCCGCTCCCTCGGCACTGACCCTCGGACATCGCCCGCTCCCTCGGCACTGACCCTCCGACAGCACCCGCTCCCTCAGCACTGACCCTCCGGCAGCGCCCGCTCCCTCAGCACTGACCCTCCGACAGCGCCCGCTCCCTCGGCGCTGACCCTCTACCTCTGCCCTGACCCTCCGACAGCGCCCGCTCCCTCGGCACTGACCCTCCGGCAGCGCCCCCTCCCTCGGCACTGACCCTCCGACAGCACCCGCTCCCTCGGCGCTGACCCTCCGACAGCACCCGCTCCCTCGGCACTGACCCTCTACCTCGGCACTGACCCTCCGACAGCGCCCGCTCCCTCGGCGCTGACCCTCCGACAGCGCCTGCTCCCTCGGCACTGACCCTCCGACAGCGCCCGCTCCCACGGCACTGACCCTCCGACAGCGCCCGCTCCCTCAGCACTGACCCTCCGACAGCGCCCGCTCCCTCGGCACTGACCCTCCGACAGCGCCCGCTCCCTCGGCGCTGACCCTCCGACAGCGCCCGCTCCCTCGGCGCTGACCCTCCGACAGCGCCCGCTCCCTCGGCGCTGACCCTCCGACAGCGCCCGCTCCCTCGGCACTGACCCTCCGACAGCGCCCCGCTCCCTCGGCCCTGACCCTCCGACAGCGCCCGCTCCCTCGGCGCTGACCCTCTACCTCTGCCCTGACCCTCCGACAGCGCCCGCTCCCTCGGCGCTGACCCTCCGACAGCGCCCGCTCCCTCGGCGCTGACCCTCCGACAGCGCCCGCTCCCTCGGCGCTGACCCTCCGACAGCGCCCGCTCCCTCGGCGCTGACCCTCTACCTCTGCCCTGACCCTCCCGGCAGCGCCCGCTCCCTCGGCACTGACCCTCCGGCAGCGCCCGCTCCCTCGGCACTGACCCTCGGACATCGCCCGCTTCCCTCGGCACTGACCCTCGGACATCGCCCGCTCCCTCGGCACTGACCCTCCGACAGCACCCGCTCCCTCAGCACTGACCCTCCGGCAGCGCCCGCTCCCTCAGCACTGACCCTCCGACAGCGCCCGCTCCCTCGGCGCTGACCCTCTACCTCTGCCCTGACCCTCCGACAGCGCCCGCTCCCTCGGCACTGACCCTCCGGCAGCGCCCCCTCCCTCGGCACTGACCCTCCGACAGCACCCGCTCCCTCGGCGCTGACCCTCCGACAGCACCCGCTCCCTCGGCACTGACCCTCTACCTCGGCACTGACCCTCCGACAGCGCCCGCTCCCTCGGCGCTGACCCTCCGACAGCGCCTGCTCCCTCGGCACTGACCCTCCGACAGCGCCCGCTCCCCACGGCACTGACCCTCCGACAGCGCCCGCTCCCTCAGCACTGACCCTCCGACAGCGCCCGCTCCCTCGGCACTGACCCTCCGACAGCGCCCGCTCCCTCGGCGCTGACCCTCCGACAGCGCCCGCTCCCTCGGCGCTGACCCTCCGACAGCGCCCGCTCCCTCGGCGCTGACCCTCCGACAGCGCCCGCTCCCTCGGCACTGACCCTCCGACAGCGCCCGCTCCCTCGGCCCTGACCCTCCGACAGCGCCCGCTCCCTCGGCGCTGACCCTCTACCTCTGCCCTGACCCTCCGACAGCGCCCGCTCCCTCGGCGCTGACCCTCCGACAGCGCCCGCCTCCCTCGGCGCTGACCCTCCGACAGCGCCCGCTCCCTCGGCCCTGACCCTCCGACAGCGCCCGCTCCCTCGGCGCTGACCCTCTACCTCTGCCCTGACCCTCCGACAGCGCCCGCTCCCTCAGCACTGACCCTCCGGCAGCGCCCCCTCCCTCGGCACTGACCCTCCGACAGCACCCGCTCCCTCGGCACTGACCCTCGGACATCGCCCGCTCCCTCAGCACTGACCCTCCGACAGCACCCGCTCCCTTCGGCGCTGACCCTCCGGCAGCGCCCGCTCCCTCGGCGCTGACCCTCCGACAGCGCCCGCTCCCTCGGCGCTGACCCTCCGACAGCGCCCGCGTCCCTCGGCGCTGACACTCCGACAGCGCCCGCTCCCTCGGCGCTGACACTCCGACAGCGCCCGCTCCCTCGGCGCTGACCCTCCGACAGCGCCCGCTCCCTCGGCGCTGACCCTCCGACAGCGCCCGCTTCCCTCGGCGCTGACCCTCCGACAGCGCCCGCTCCCTCGGCGCTGACCCTCCGACAGCGCCCGCTTCCCTCGGCGCTGACCCTCCGACAGCGCCCGCTCCCTCGGCGCTGACCCTCCGACAGCGCCCGCTCCCTCGGCGCTGACCCTCCGACAGCGCCCGCTCCCTCGGCACTGACCCTCCGACAGCGCCCCGCTCCCTCGGCACTGACCCTCTACCTCGGCGCTGACCCTCCGACAGCGCCCGCTCCCTCGGCACTGACCCTCCGACAGCGCCCGCTCCCTCGGCGCTGACCCTCCGACAGCACCCGCTCCCTCGGCGCTGACCCTCCGACAGCACCCGCTCCCTCGGCGCTGACCCTCCGACAGCACCCGCTCCCTCGGCGCTGACCCTCCGACAGCACCCGCTCCCTCGGCACTGACCCTCTACATCGGCACTGACCATCCGACAGCGCCCGCTCCCTCGGCGCTGACCCTCCGACAGCGCCCGCTCCCTCGGCGCTGACCCTCCGACAGCGCCCGCTCCCTCGGCACTGACCCTCCGACAGCGCCCGCTCCCTCGGCACTGACCCTCTACCTCGGCGCTGACCCTCCGACAGCGCCCGCTCCCTCGGCGCTGACCCTCCGACAGCGCCCGCTCCCTCGGCGCTGACCCTCCGACAGCGCCCGCTCCCTCGGCGCTGACCCTCCGACAGCACCCGCTCCCTCGGCGCTGACCCTCCGACAGCGCCCGCTCCCTCGGCGCTGACCCTCCGACAGCGCCCGCTCCCTCGGCGCTGACCCTCCGACAGCGCCCGCTCCCTCGGCGCTGACCCTCCGACAGCGCCCGCTCCCTCGGCACTGACCCTCTACCTCGGCGCTGACCCTCCGACAGCGCCCGCTCCCTCGGCACTGACCCTCCGACAGCGCCCGCTCCCTCGGCGCTGACCCTCCGACAGCACCCGCTCCCTCGGCGCTGACCCTCCGACAGCACCCGCTCCCTCGGCGCTGACCCTCCGACAGCACCCGCTCCCTCGGCGCTGACCCTCCGACAGCACCCGCTCCCTCGGCACTGACCCTCTACATCGGCACTGACCCTCCGACAGCGCCCGCTCCCTCGGCGCTGACCCTCCGACAGCGCCCGCTCCCTCGGCGCTGACCCTCCGACAGCGCCCGCTCCCTCGGCGCTGACCCTCCGACAGCGCCCGCTCCCTCGGCACTGACCCTCCGACAGCGCCCGCTCCCTCGGCCCTGACCCTCCGACAGCGCCCGCTCCCTCGGCGCTGACCCTCTACCTCTGCCCTGACCCTCCGACAGCGCCCGCTCCCTCGGCACTGACCCTCCGGCAGCGCCCCCTCCCTCGGCACTGACCCTCGGACATCGCCCGCTCCCTCGGCACTGACCCTCGGACATCACCCGCTCCCTCAGCACTGACCCTCCGGCAGCGCCCGCTCCCTCAGCACTGACCCTCCGACAGCGCCCGCTCCCTCGGCGCTGACCCTCTACCTCTGCCCTGACCCTCCGACAGCGCCCGCTCCCTCGGCGCTGACCCTCCGGCAGCGCCCGCTCCCTCGGCGCTGACCCTCCGACAGCGCCCGCTCCCTCGGCGCTGACCCTCCGACAGCGCCCGCTCCCTCGGCGCTGACCCTCCGACAGCGCCCGCTCCCTCGGCGCTGACCCTCCGACAGCGCCCGCTCCCTCGGCGCTGACCCTCCGACAGCGCCCGCTCCCTCGGCGCTGACCCTCCGACAGCGCCCGCTCCCTCGGCGCTGACCCTCCGACAGCGCCCGCTCCCTCGGCGCTGACCCTCCGACAGCGCCCGCTCCCTCGGCGCTGACCCTCCGACAGCGCCCGCTCCCTCGGCGCTGACCCTCCGACAGCGCCCGCTCCCTCGGCGCTGACCCTCCGACAGCGCCCGCTCCCTCGGCGCTGACCCTCCGACAGCGCCCGCTCCCTCGGCGCTGACCCTCCGACAGCGCCCGCTCCCTCGGCGCTGACCCTCCGACAGCGCCCGCTCCCTCGGCGCTGACCCTCCGACAGCGCCCGCTCCCTCGGCGCTGACCTTCCGACAGCGCCCGCTCCCTCGGCGCTGACCCTCCGACAGCGCCCGCTCCCTCTGCGCTGACCCTCCGACAGGGCCCGCTCCTTCGGCGCTGACCCTCCGACAGCGCCCGCTCCCTCGGCGCTGACCCTCCGACAGCGCCCGCTCCCTCGGCGCTGACCCTCCGACAGGGCCCGCTCCTTCGGCGCTGACCCTCCGACAGCACCCGCTCCCTCGGCGCTGACCCTCCGACAGCACCCGCTCCCTCGGCAGTGACCCTCTACCTCGGCACTGACCCTCCGACAGCGCCCGCTCCCTCGGCGCTGACCCTCCGACAGCGCCCGCTCCCTCAGCACTGACCCTCCGACAGCACCCGCTCCCTCAGCACTGACCCTCCGACAGCGCCCGCTCCCTCAGCACTGACCCTCCGACAGCACCCGCTCCCTCAGCACTGACCCTCCGACAGCGCCCGCTCCCTCAGCACTGACCCTCCGGCAGCGCCCCCTCCCTCAGCACTGACACTCCGACAGCACCCGCTCCCTCAGCACTGACCCTCCGACAGCGCCCGCTCCCTCGGCACTGACCCTCTACCTCTGCCCTGACCCTCCAACAGCGCCCGCTCCCTCAGCACTGACCCTCCGGCAGCGCCCCCTCCCTCGGCGCTGACCCTCCGACAGCGCCCGCTCCCTCGGCGCTGACCCTCCGACAGCGCCCGCTCCCTCGGCGCTGACCCTCCGACAGGGCCCGCTCCTTCGGCGCTGACCCTCCGACAGCGCCCGCTCCCTCGGCACTGACCCTCTACCTCGGCGCTGACCCTCCGACAGCGCCCGCTCCCTCGGCACTGACCCACCGACAGCGCCCGCTCCCTCGGCACTGACCCTCTACCTCGGCGCTGACCCTCCGACAGCGCCCGCTCCCTCGGCGCTGACCCTCCGACAGCGCCCGCTCCCTCGGCGCTGACCCTCCGACAGCGCCCGCTCCCTCGGCGCTGACCCTCCGACAGCGCCCGCTCCCTCGGCGCTGACCCTCCGACAGCGCCCGCTCCCTCGGCGCTGACCCTCCGACAGCGCCCGCTCCCTCGGCGCTGACCCTCCGACAGCGCCCGCTCCCTCGGCGCTGACCCTCCGACAGCGCCCGCTCCCTCGGCACTGACCCTCTACCTCGGCGCTGACCCTCCGACAGCGCCCGCTCCCTCGGCGCTGACCCTCCGACAGCGCCCGCTCCCTCGGCGCTGACCCTCCGACAGCGCCCGCTCCCTCGGCGCTGACCCTCCGACAGCACCCGCTCCCTCGGCGCTGACCCTCCGACAGCACCCGCTCCCTCGGCGCTGACCCTCCGACAGCACCCGCTCCCTCGGCGCTGACCCTCCGACAGCACCCGCTCCCTCGGCACTGACCCTCTACATCGGCACTGACCCTCCGACAGCGCCCGCTCCCTCGGCGCTGACCCACCGACAGCGCCCGCTCCCTCGGCGCTGACCCTCCGACAGCGCCCGCTCCCTCGGCGCTGACCCTCCGACAGCGCCCGCTCCCTCGGCACTGACCCTCCGACAGCGCCCGCTCCCTCGGCCCTGACCCTCCGACAGCGCCCGCTCCCTCGGCGCTGACCCTCTACCTCTGCCCTGACCCTCCGACAGCGCCCGCTCCCTCGGCACTGACCCTCCGGCAGCGCCCCCTCCCTCGGCACTGACCCTCGGACATCGCCCGCTCCCTCGGCACTGACCCTCGGACATCACCCGCTCCCTCAGCACTGACCCTCCGGCAGCGCCCGCTCCCTCAGCACTGACCCTCCGACAGCGCCCGCTCCCTCGGCGCTGACCCTCTACCTCTGCCCTGACCCTCCGACAGCGCCCGCTCCCTCGGCGCTGACCCTCCGGCAGCGCCCGCTCCCTCGGCGCTGACCCTCCGACAGCACCCGCTCCCTCGGCACTGACCCTCTACATCGGCACTGACCCTCCGACAGCGCCCGCTCCCTCGGCGCTGACCCTCCGACAGCGCCCGCTCCCTCGGCGCTGACCCTCCGACAGCGCCCGCTCCCTCGGCGCTGACCCTCCGACAGCGCCCGCTCCCTCGGCGCTGACCCTCCGACAGCGCCCGCTCCCTCGGCGCTGACCCTCCGACAGCGCCCGCTCCCTCGGCGCTGACCCTCCGACAGCGCCCGCTCCCTCGGCCCTGACCCTCCGACAGCGCCCGCTCCCTCGGCGCTGACCCTCTACCTCTGCCCTGACCCTCCGACAGCGCCCGCTCCCTCGGCACTGACCCTCCGGCAGCGCCCCCTCCCTCGGCACTGACCCTCGGACATCGCCCGCTCCCTCGGCACTGACCCTCGGACATCACCCGCTCCCTCAGCACTGACCCTCCGGCAGCGCCCGCTCCCTCAGCACTGACCCTCCGACAGCGCCCGCTCCCTCGGCGCTGACCCTCTACCTCTGCCCTGACCCTCCGACAGCGCCCGCTCCCTCGGCGCTGACCCTCCGGCAGCGCCCGCTCCCTCGGCGCTGACCCTCCGACAGCGCCCGCTCCCTCGGCGCTGACCCTCCGACAGCGCCCGCTCCCTCGGCACTGACCCTCCGACAGCGCCCGCTCCCTCGGCCCTGACCCTCCGACAGCGCCCGCTCCCTCGGCGCTGACCCTCAACCTCTGCCCTGACCCTCCGACAGCGCCCGCTCCCTCGGCACTGACCCTCCGGCAGCGCCCCCTCCCTCGGCACTGACCCTCGGACATCGCCCGCTCCCTCGGCACTGACCCTCGGACATCACCCGCTCCCTCAGCACTGACCCTCCGGCAGCGCCCGCTCCCTCAGCACTGACCCTCCGACAGCGCCCGCTCCCTCGGCGCTGACCCTCTACCTCTGCCCTGACCCTCCGACAGCGCCCGCTCCCTCGGCGCTGACCCTCCGGCAGCGCCCGCTCCCTCGGCGCTGACCCTCCGACAGCGCCCGCTCCCTCGGCGCTGACCCTCCGACAGCGCCCGCTCCCTCGGCGCTGACCCTCCGACAGCGCCCGCTCCCTCGGCGCTGACCCTCCGACAGCGCCCGCTCCCTCGGCACTGACCCTCTACCTCGGCGCTGACCCTCCGACAGCGCCCGCTCCCTCGGCACTGACCCTCCGACAGCGCCCGCTCCCTCGGCGCTGACCCTCCGACAGCGCCCGCTCCCTCGGCGCTGACCCTCCGACAGCACCCGCTCCCTCGGCGCTGACCCTCCGACAGCACCCGCTCCCTCGGCGCTGACCCTCCGACAGCACCCGCTCCCTCGGCGCTGACCCTCCGACAGCACCCGCTCCCTCGGCGCTGACCCTCTACATCGGCACTGACCCTCCGACAGCGCCCGCTCCCTCGGCGCTGACCCTCCGACAGCGCCCGCTCCCTCGGCGCTGACCCTCCGACAGCGCCCGCTCCCTCGGCGCTGACCCTCCGACAGCGCCCGCTCCCTCGGCACTGACCCTCCGACAGCGCCCGCTCCCTCGGCCCTGACCCTCCGACAGCGCCCGCTCCCTCGGCGCTGACCCTCTACCTCTGCCCTGACCCTCCGACAGCGCCCGCTCCCTCGGCACTGACCCTCCGGCAGCGCCCCCTCCCTCGGCACTGACCCTCGGACATCGCCCGCTCCCTCGGCGCTGACCCTCCGACAGCGCCCGCTCCCTCGGCGCTGACCCTCCGACAGCGCCCGCTCCCTCGGCGCTGACCCTCCGACAGCGCCCGCTCCCTCGGCCCTGACCCTCCGACAGCGCCCGCTCCCTCGGCGCTGACCCTCCGACAGCGCCCGCTCCCTCGGCACTGACCCTCCGGCAGCGCCCGCTCCCTCGGCACTGACCCTCCGGCAGCGCCCCCTCCCTCGGCACTGACCCTCCGACAGCGCCCGCTCCCTCGGCACTGACCCTCCGACAGCACCCGCTCCCTCAGCACTGACCCTCGGACATCGCCCGCTCCCTCAGCACTGACCCTCTACCTCGGCGCTGACCCTCCGACAGCGCCCGCTCCCTCGGCGCTGACCCTCCGACAGCGCCCGCTCCCTCGGCGCTGACCCTCCGACAGCGCCCGCTCCCTCGGCGCTGACCCTCCGACAGCGCCCGCTCCCTCGGCGCTGACCCTCCGACAGCGCCCGCTCCCTCGGCGCTGACCCTCCGACAGCGCCCGCTCCCTCGGCACTGACCCTCTACCTCTGCCCTGACCCTCCGACAGCACCCGCTCCCTCGGCACTGACCCTCTACCTCGGCACTGACCCTCCGACAGCGCCCGCTCCCTCGGCGCTGACCCTCCGACAGCGCCCGCTCCC
This sequence comes from Stegostoma tigrinum, assembly GCF_030684315.1. Taxonomy (NCBI): domain Eukaryota; kingdom Metazoa; phylum Chordata; class Chondrichthyes; order Orectolobiformes; family Stegostomatidae; genus Stegostoma; species Stegostoma tigrinum. Next base: position 10,597 of record NW_026728337.1, read on the forward strand.
TCGGCGCTGACCCTCCGACAGCGCCCGCTCCCTCGGCGCTGACCCTCCGACAGCGCCCGCTCCCTCGGCGCTGACCCTCCGACAGGGCCCGCTCCTTCGGCGCTGACCCTCCGACAGCACCCGCTCCCTCGGCACTGACCCTCCGACAGCACCCGCTCCCTCGGCACTGACCCTCTACCTCGGCACTGACCCTCCGACAGCACCCGCTCCCTCGGCACTGACCCTCTACCTCGGCACTGACCCTCCGACAGCGCCCGCTCCCTCGGCGCTGACCCTCCGACAGCGCCCGCTCCCTCGGCGCTGACCCTCCGACAGCGCCCGCTCCCTCGGCGCTGACCCTCCGACAGCGCCCGCTCCCTCGGCCCTGACCCTCCGACAGCGCCCGCTCCCTCGGCGCTGACCCTCCGACAGCGCCCGCTCCCTCGGCGCTGACCCTCCGACAGCGCCCGCTCCCTCGGCACTGACCCTCCGGCAGCGCCCGCTCCCTCGGCACTGACCCTCCGGCAGCGCCCCCTCCCTCGGCACTGACCCTCCGACAGCGCCCGCTCCCTCGGCACTGACCCTCCGACAGCGCCCGCTCCCTCAGCACTGACCCTCGGACATCGCCCGCTCCCTCAGCACTGACCCTCTACCTCGGCGCTGACCCTCCGACAGCGCCCGCTCCCTCGGCGCTGACCCTCCGACAGCGCCCGCTCCCTCGGCGCTGACCCTCCGACAGCGCCCGCTCCCTCGGCGCTGACCCTCCGACAGCGCCCGCTCCCTCGGCGCTGACCCTCCGACAGCGCCCGCTCACTCGGCGCTGACCCTCCGACAGGGCCCGCTCCTTCGGCGCTGACCCTCCGACAGCACCCGCTCCCTCAGCACTGACCCTCTACCTCGGCGCTGACCCTCCGACAGCGCCCGCTCACTCGGCGCTGACCCTCCGACAGGGCCCGCTCCTTCGGCGCTGACCCTCCGACAGCACCCGCTCCCTCAGCACTGACCCTCTACCTCGGCACTGACCCTCCGACAGCGCCCGCTCCCTCGGCGCTGACCCTCCGACAGCGCCCGCTCCCTCGGCGCTGACCCTCCGACAGCGCCCGCTCCCTCGGCGCTGACCCTCCGACAGCGCCCGCTCACTCGGCGCTGACCCTCCGACAGCACCCGCTCCCTCAGCACTGACCCTCGGACATCGCCCGCTCCCTCAGCACTGACCCTCTACCTCGGCACTGACCCTCCGAAAGCACCCGCTCCCTCGGCACTGACCCTCCGACAGCGCCCGCTCCCTCGGCACTGACCCTCCGGCAGCGCCCCCTCCCTCGGCACTGACCCTCTGACAGCGCCCGCTCCCTCGGCACTGACCCTCCGACAGCACCCGCTCCCTCAGCACTGACCCTCGGACATCGCCCGCTCCCTCAGCACTGACCCTCTACCTCGGCACTGACCCTCCGACAGCGCCCGCTCCCTCGGCGCTGACCCTCCGACAGCGCCCGCTCCCTCGGCGCTGACCCTCCGACAGCGCCCGCTCCCTCGGCGCTGACCCTCCGACAGCGCCCGCTCCCTCGCCGCTGACCCTCCGACAGCGCCCGCTCCCTCGCCGCTGACCCTCCGACAGCGCCCGCTCCCTCGGCGCTGACCCTCCGACAGCGCCCGCTCACTCGGCGCTGACCCTCCGACAGGGCCCGCTCCATCGGCGCTGACCCTCCGACAGCACCCGCTCCCTCGGCACTGACCCTCTACCTCGGCACTGACCCTCCGACAGCGCCCGCTCCCTCGGCGCTGACCCTCCGACAGCGCCCGCTCCCTCAGCACTGACCCTCCGGCAGCGCCCCCTCCCTCGGCACTGACCCTCCGACAGCGCCCGCTCCCTCGGCGCTGACCCTCCGACAGCGCCCGCTCCCTCGGCGCTGACCCTCCGACAGCACCCGCTCCCTCGGCACTGACCCTCTACCTCGGCACTGACCCTCCGACAGCGCCCGCTCCCTCGGCGCTGACCCTCCGACAGCGCCCGCTCCCTCGGCACTGACCCTCCGACAGCACCCGCTCCCTCAGCACTGACCCTCGGACATCGCCCGCTCCCTCAGCACTGACCCTCTACCTCGGCACTGACCCTCCGACAGCACCCGCTCCCTCAGCACTGACCCTCCGACAGCGCCCGCTCCCTCAGCACTGACCCTCCGGCAGCGCCCCCTCCCTCGGCACTGACCCTCTGACAGCGCCCGCTCCCTCGGCACTGACCCTCCGACAGCACCCGCTCCCTCAGCACTGACCCTCGGACATCGCCCGCTCCCTCAGCACTGACCCTCTACCTCGGCACTGACCCTCCGACAGCGCCCGCTCCCTCAGCACTGACCCTCCGGCAGCGCCCCCTCCCTCGGCACTGACCCTCTGACAGCGCCCGCTCCCTCGGCACTGACCCTCAGACAGCGCCCGCTCCCTCGGCGCTGACCCTCCGACAGCGCCCGCTCCCTCGGCGCTGACCCTCCGACAGCGCCCGCTCACTCGGCGCTGACCCTCCGACAGGGCCCGCTCCTTCGGCGCTGACCCTCCGACAGCACCCGCTCCCTCAGCACTGACCCTCTACCTCGGCGCTGACCCTCCGACAGCGCCCGCTCACTCGGCGCTGACCCTCCGACAGGGCCCGCTCCTTCGGCGCTGACCCTCCGACAGCACCCGCTCCCTCAGCACTGACCCTCTACCTCGGCACTGACCCTCCGACAGCGCCCGCTCCCTCGGCGCTGACCCTCCGACAGCGCCCGCTCCCTCGGCGCTGACCCTCCGACAGCGCCCGCTCCCTCGGCGCTGACCCTCCGACAGCGCCCGCTCACTCGGCGCTGACCCTCCGACAGCACCCGCTCCCTCAGCACTGACCCTCGGACATCGCCCGCTCCCTCAGCACTGACCCTCTACCTCGGCACTGACCCTCCGAAAGCACCCGCTCCCTCGGCACTGACCCTCCGACAGCGCCCGCTCCCTCGGCACTGACCCTCCGGCAGCGCCCCCTCCCTCGGCACTGACCCTCTGACAGCGCCCGCTCCCTCGGCACTGACCCTCCGACAGCACCCGCTCCCTCAGCACTGACCCTCGGACATCGCCCGCTCCCTCAGCACTGACCCTCTACCTCGGCACTGACCCTCCGACAGCGCCCGCTCCCTCGGCGCTGACCCTCCGACAGCGCCCGCTCCCTCGGCGCTGACCCTCCGACAGCGCCCGCTCCCTCGCCGCTGACCCTCCGACAGCGCCCGCTCCCTCGGCGCTGACCCTCCGACAGCGCCCGCTCACTCGGCGCTGACCCTCCGACAGGGCCCGCTCCTTCGGCGCTGACCCTCCGACAGCACCCGCTCCCTCGGCACTGACCCTCTACCTCGGCACTGACCCTCCGACAGCGCCCGCTCCCTCGGCGCTGACCCTCCGACAGCGCCCGCTCCCTCAGCACTGACCCTCCGGCAGCGCCCCCTCCCTCGGCACTGACCCTCCGACAGCGCCCGCTCCCTCGGCGCTGACCCTCCGACAGCGCCCGCTCCCTCGGCGCTGACCCTCCGACAGCACCCGCTCCCTCGGCACTGACCCTCTACCTCGGCACTGACCCTCCGACAGCGCCCGCTCCCTCGGCGCTGACCCTCCGACAGCGCCCGCTCCCTCGGCACTGACCCTCCGACAGCACCCGCTCCCTCAGCACTGACCCTCGGACATCGCCCGCTCCCTCAGCACTGACCCTCTACCTCGGCACTGACCCTCCGACAGCACCCGCTCCCTCAGCACTGACCCTCCGACAGCGCCCGCTCCCTCAGCACTGACCCTCCGGCAGCGCCCCCTCCCTCGGCACTGACCCTCTGACAGCGCCCGCTCCCTCGGCACTGACCCTCCGACAGCACCCGCTCCCTCAGCACTGACCCTCGGACATCGCCCGCTCCCTCAGCACTGACCCTCTACCTCGGCACTGACCCTCCGACAGCGCCCGCTCCCTCGGCGCTGACCCTCCGACAGCGCCCGCTCCCTCGGCGCTGACCCTCCGACAGCGCCCGCTCCCTCGGCGCTGACCCTCCGACAGGGCCCGCTCCTTCGGCGCTGACCCTCCGACAGCACCCGCTCCCTCGGCACTGACCCTCCGACAGCACCCGCTCCCTCGGCACTGACCCTCTACCTCGGCACTGACCCTCCGACAGCGCCCGCTCCCTCGGCGCTGACCCTCCGACAGCGCCCGCTCCCTCGGCACTGACCCTCCGACAGCGCCCGCTCCCTCGGCACTGACCCTACTACAGCACCCGCTCCCTCGGCACTGACCCTCCGACAGCGCCCGCTCCCTCAGCACTGACCCTCCGGCAGCGCCCCCTCCCTCGGCACTGACCCTCCGACAGCGCCCGCTCCCTCGGCGCTGACCCTCCGACAGCGCCCGCTCCCTCGGCGCTGACCCTCCGACAGCACCCGCTCCCTCGGCACTGACCCTCTACCTCGGCACTGACCCTCCGACAGCGCCCGCTCCCTCGGCGCTGACCCTCCGACAGCGCCCGCTCCCTCGGCACTGACCCTCCGACAGCACCCGCTCCCTCAGCACTGACCCTCGGACATCGCCCGCTCCCTCAGCACTGACCCTCTACCTCGGCACTGACCCTCCGACAGCACCCGCTCCCTCAGCACTGACCCTCCGACAGCGCCCGCTCCCTCAGCACTGACCCTCCGGCAGCGCCCCCTCCCTCGGCACTGACCCTCTGACAGCGCCCGCTCCCTCGGCACTGACCCTCCGACAGCACCCGCTCCCTCAGCACTGACCCTCGGACATCGCCCGCTCCCTCAGCACTGACCCTCTACCTCGGCACTGACCCTCCGACAGCGCCCGCTCCCTCGGCGCTGACCCTCCGACAGCGCCCGCTCCCTCGGCGCTGACCCTCCGACAGCGCCCGCTCCCTCGGCGCTGACCCTCCGACAGGGCCCGCTCACTCGGCGCTGACCCTCCGACAGGGCCCGCTCCCTCGGCGCTGAACCTCCGACAGCGCCCGCTCCCTCGGCGCTGACCCTCCGACAGCGCCCGCTCCCTCGGCGCTGACCCTCCGACAGCGCCCGCTCCCTCGGCGCTGACCCTCCGACAGCGCCCGCTCCCTCGGCGCTGACCCTCCGACAGCGCCCGCTCCCTCGGCGCTGACCCTCCGACAGCGCCCGCTCCCTCGGCGCTGACCCTCCGACAGCGCCCGCTCCCTCGGCGCTGACCCTCCGACAGCGCCCGCTCACTCGGCGCTGACCCTCCGACAGGGCCCGCTCCTTCGGCGCTGACCCTCCGACAGCACCCGCTCCCTCGGCACTGACCCTCTACCTCGGCACTGACCCTCCGACAGCGCCCGCTCCCTCGGCGCTGACCCTCCGACAGCGCCCGCTCCCTCGGCGCTGACCCTCCGACAGCGCCCGCTCCCTCGGCGCTGACCCTCCGACAGCGCCCGCTCCCTCGGCGCTGACCCTCCGACAGCGCCCGCTCCCTCAGCACTGACCCTCCGACAGCGCCCGCTCCCTCGGCGCTGACCCTCCGACAGCGCCCGCTCACTCGGCGCTGACCCTCCGACAGGGCCCGCTCCTTCGGCGCTGACCCTCCGACAGCACCCGCTCCCTCGGCACTGACCCTCTACCTCGGCACTGACCCTCCGACAGCGCCCGCTCCCTCGGCGCTGACCCTCCGACAGCGCCCGCTCCCTAAGCACTGACCCTCCGGCAGCGCCCGCTCCCTCGGCGCTGACCCTCCGACAGCGCCCGCTCCCTCAGCACTGACCCTCCGACAGCGCCCGCTCCCTCGGCGCTGACCCTCCGACAGCGCCCGCTCACTCGGCGCTGACCCTCCGACAGGGCCCGCTCCTTCGGCGCTGACCCTCCGACAGCACCCGCTCCCTCGGCACTGACCCTCTACCTCGGCACTGACCCTCCGACAGCGCCCGCTCCCTCGGCGCTGACCCTCCGACAGCGCCCGCTCCCTAAGCACTGACCCTCCGGCAGCGCCCGCTCCCTCGGCACTGACCCTCCGACAGCGCCCGCTCCCTCGGCGCTGACCCTCCGACAGCGCCCGCTCCCTCGGCGCTGACCCTCCGACAGCACCCGCTCCCTCGGCACTGACCCTCTACCTCGGCACTGACCCTCCGACAGCGCCCGCTCCCTCGGCGCTGACCCTCCGACAGCGCCCGCTCCCTCGGCACTGACCCTCCGACAGCACCCGCTCCCTCAGCACTGACCCTCGGACATCGCCCGCTCCCTCAGCACTGACCCTCTACCTCGGCACTGACCCTCCGACAGCACCCGCTCCCTCAGCACTGACCCTCCGACAGCGCCCGCTCCCTCGGCACTGACCCTCCGACAGCACCCGCTCCCTCAGCACTGACCCTCGGACATCGCCCGCTCCCTCAGCACTGACCCTCTACCTCGGCACTGACCCTCCGACAGCACCCGCTCCCTCAGCACTGACCCTCCGACAGCGCCCGCTCCCTCGGCACTGACCCTCCGACAGCGCCCGCTCCCTCGGCACTGACCCTCCGGCAGCGCCCGCTCCCTCGGCGCTGACCCTCCGACAGCGCCCGCTCCCTCGGCGCTGACCCTCCGACAGCGCCCGCTCCCTCGGCGCTGACCCTCCGACAGCGCCCGCTCCCTCGGCGCTGACCCTCCGACAGCGCCCGCTCCCTCGGCGCTGACCCTCCGACAGCGCCCGCTCCCTCGGCGCTGACCCTCCGACAGCGCCCGCTCCCTCGGCGCTGACCCTCCGACAGCGCCCGCTCCCTCGGCGCTGACCCTCCGACAGCGCCCGCTCCCTCGGCGCTGACCCTCCGACAGCGCCCGCTCCCTCGGCGCTGACCCTCCGACAGCGCCCGCTCCCTCGGCGCTGACCCTCCGACAGCGCCCGCTCCCTCGGCGCTGACCCTCCGACAGCGCCCGCTCCCTCGGCGCTGACCCTCCGACAGCGCCCGCTCCCTCGGCGCTGACCCTCCGACAGCGCCCGCTCCCTCGGCGCTGACCCTCCGACAGCGCCCGCTCCCTCGGCGCTGACCCTCCGACAGCGCCCGCTCCCTCGGCGCTGACCCTCCGACAGCGCCCGCTCCCTCGGCGCTGACCCTCCGACAGCGCCCGCTCCCTCGGCGCTGACCCTCTACCTCGGCGCTGACCCTCCGACAGCGCCCGCTCCCTCGGCGCTGACCCTCCGACAGCGCCCGCTCCCTCGGCGCTGACCCTCCGACAGCGCCCGCTCCCTCGGCGCTGACCCTCCGACAGCGCCCGCTCCCTCGGCGCTGACCCTCCGACAGGGCCCGCTCCCTCGGCGCTGACCCTCCGACAGGGCCCGCTCCCTCGGCACTGACCCTCCGACAGCGCCCGCTCCCTCAGCACTGACCCTCTACCTCGGCGCTGACCCTCCGACAGCGCCCGCTCCCTCGGCGCTGACCCTCCGACAGCGCCCGCTCCCTCGGCGCTGACCCTCCGACAGCGCCCGCTCCCTCGGCGCTGACCCTCCGACAGCGCCCGCTACCTCGGCGCTGACCCTCCGACAGCGCCCGCTCCCTCGGCGCTGACCCTCCGACAGGGCCCGCTCCCTCGGCGCTGACCCTCCGACAGGGCCCGCTCCCTCGGCGCTGACCCTCCGACAGCGCCCGCTCCCTCGGCCCTGACCCTCCGACAGCGCCCGCTCCCTCGGCGCTGACCCTCCGACAGCGCCCGCTCCCTCGGCGCTGACCCTCCGACAGCGCCCGCTCCCTCGGCGCTGACCCTCCGACAGGGCCCGCTCCCTCGGCGCTGACCCTCCGACAGGGCCCGCTCCCTCGGCACTGACCCTCCGACAGCGCCCGCTCCCTCAGCACTGACCCTCTACCTCGGCGCTGACCCTCCGACAGCGCCCGCTCCCTCGGCGCTGACCCTCCGACAGCGCCCGCTCCCTCGGCGCTGACCCTCCGACAGCGCCCGCTCCCTCGGCGCTGACCCTCCGACAGCGCCCGCTACCTCGGCGCTGACCCTCCGACAGCGCCCGCTCCCTCGGCGCTGACCCTCCGACAGGGCCCGCTCCCTCGGCGCTGACCCTCCGACAGGGCCCGCTCCCTCGGCGCTGACCCTCCGACAGCGCCCGCTCCCTCGGCCCTGACCCTCCGACAGCGCCCGCTCCCTCGGCGCTGGCCCTCCGACAGGGCCCGCTCCCTCGGCACTGACCCTCCGACAGCGCCCGCTCCCTCAGCACTGACCCTCTACCTCGGCGCTGACCCTCCGACAGCGCCCGCTCCCTCGGCGCTGACCCTCCGACAGCGCCCGCTCCCTCGGCGCTGACCCTCCGACAGCGCCCGCTCCCTCGGCGCTGACCCTCCGACAGCGCCCGCTACCTCGGCGCTGACCCTCCGACAGCGCCCGCTCCCTCGGCGCTGACCCTCCGACAGGGCCCGCTCCCTCGGCGCTGACCCTCCGACAGGGCCCGCTCCCTCGGCGCTGACCCTCCGACAGCGCCCGCTCCCTCGGCCCTGACCCTCCGACAGCGCCCGCTCCCTCGGCGCTGGCCCTCCGACAGGGCCCGCTCCCTCGGCACTGACCCTCCGACAGCGCCCGCTCCCTCAGCACTGACCCTCTACCTCGGCGCTGACCCTCCGACAGCGCCCGCTCCCTCGGCGCTGACCCTCCGACAGCGCCCGCTCCCTCGGCGCTGACCCTCCGACAGCGCCCGCTCCCTCGGCGCTGACCCTCCGACAGCGCCCGCTCCCTCGGCGCTGACCCTCCGACAGCGCCCGCTCCCTCGGCGCTGACCCTCCGACAGCACCCGCTCCCTCGGCAGTGACCCTCTACCTCGGCACTGACCCTCCGACAGCGCCCGCTCCCTCGGCGCTGACCCTCCGACAGCGCCCGCTCCCTCGGCGCTGACCCTCCGACAGCGCCCGCTCCCTCGGCGCTGACCCTCCGACAGCGCCCGCTCCCTCGGCCCTGACCCTCCGGCAGCGCCCCCTCCCTCGGCGCTGACCCTCCGACAGCGCCCGCTCACTCGGCGCTGACCCTCGGACATCGCCCGCTCCCTCGGCGCTGACCCTCCGGCAGCGCCCGCTCCCTCGGCGCTGACCCTCCGGCAGCGCCCGCTCCCTCGGCGCTGACCCTCCGACAGCGCCCGCTCCCTCGGCGCTGACCCTCCGACAGCGCCCGCTCCCTCGGCGCTGACCCTCCGACAGCGCCCGCTCCCTCGGCGCTGACCCTCCGACAGCGCCCGCTCCCTCGGCGCTGACCCTCCGACAGCGCCCGCTCCCTCGGCACTGACCCTCTACCTCGGCGCTGACCCTCCGACAGCGCCCGCTCCCTCGGCGCTGACCCTCCGACAGCGCCCGCTCCCTCGGCGCTGACCCTCCGACAGCGCCCGCTCCCTCGGCGCTGACCCTCCGACAGCGCCCGCTCCCTCGGCGCTGACCCTCCGACAGGGCCCGCTCCCTCGGCGCTGACCCTCCGACAGGGCCCGCTCCCTCGGCGCTGACCCTCCGACAGCGCCCGCTCCCTCGGCCCTGACCCTCCGACAGCGCCCGCTCCCTCGGCGCTGACCCTCCGACAGGGCCCGCTCCCTCGGCACTGACCCTCCGACAGCGCCCGCTCCCTCAGCACTGACCCTCTACCTCGGCGCTGACCCTCCGACAGCGCCCGCTCCCTCGGCGCTGACCCTCCGACAGCGCCCGCTCCCTCGGCGCTGACCCTCCGACAGCGCCCGCTCCCTCGGCGCTGACCCTCCGACAGCGCCCGCTCCCTCGGCGCTGACCCTCCGACAGCGCCCGCTCCCTCGGCGCTGACCCTCCGACAGCGCCCGCTCCCTCGGCGCTGACCCTCCGACAGCGCCCGCTCCCTCGGCGCTGACCCTCCGACAGCGCCCGCTCCCTCGGCACTGACCCTCTACCTCGGCGCTGACCCTCCGACAGCGCCCGCTCCCTCGGCGCTGACCCTCCGACAGCGCCCGCTCCCTCGGCGCTGACCCTCCGACAGCGCCCGCTCCCTCGGCGCTGACCCTCCGACAGCGCCCGCTCCCTCGGCGCTGACCCTCCGACAGCGCCCGCTCCCTCGGCGCTGACCCTCCGACAGCGCCCGCTCCCTCGGCGCTGACCCTCCGACAGCACCCGCTCCCTCGGCAGTGACCCTCTACCTCGGCACTGACCCTCCGACAGCGCCCGCTCCCTCGGCGCTGACCCTCCGACAGCGCCCGCTCCCTCGGCGCTGACCCTCCGACAGCGCCCGCTCCCTCGGCGCTGACCCTCCGACAGCGCCCGCTCCCTCGGCCCTGACCCTCCGGCAGCGCCCCCTCCCTCGGCGCTGACCCTCCGACAGCGCCCGCTCACTCGGCGCTGACCCTCGGACATCGCCCGCTCCCTCGGCGCTGACCCTCCGGCAGCGCCCGCTCCCTCGGCGCTGACCCTCCGGCAGCGCCCGCTCCCTCGGCGCTGACCCTCCGACAGCGCCCGCTCCCTCGGCGCTGACCCTCCGACAGCGCCCGCTCCCTCGGCGCTGACCCTCCGACAGCGCCCGCTCCCTCGGCGCTGACCCTCCGACAGCGCCCGCTCCCTCGGCGCTGACCCTCCGACAGCGCCCGCTCCCTCGGCGCTGACCCTCCGACAGCGCCCGCTCCCTCGGCACTGACCCTCTACCTCGGCGCTGACCCTCCGACAGCGCCCGCTCCCTCGGCGCTGACCCTCCGACAGCGCCCGCTCCCTCGGCGCTGACCCTCCGACAGCGCCCGCTCCCTCGGCGCTGACCCTCCGACAGGGCCCGCTCCCTCGGCGCTGACCCTCCGACAGGGCCCGCTCCCTCGGCGCTGACCCTCCGACAGCGCCCGCTCCCTCGGCCCTGACCCTCCGACAGCGCCCGCTCCCTCGGCGCTGACCCTCCGACAGGGCCCGCTCCCTCGGCACTGACCCTCCGACAGCGCCCGCTCCCTCAGCACTGACCCTCTACCTCGGCGCTGACCCTCCGACAGCGCCCGCTCCCTCGGCGCTGACCCTCCGACAGCGCCCGCTCCCTCGGCGCTGACCCTCCGACAGCGCCCGCTCCCTCGGCGCTGACCCTCCGACAGCGCCCGCTCCCTCGGCGCTGACCCTCCGACAGCGCCCGCTCCCTCGGCGCTGACCCTCCGACAGCGCCCGCTCCCTCGGCGCTGACCCTCCGACAGCGCCCGCTCCCTCGGCGCTGACCCTCCGACAGCGCCCGCTCCCTCGGCGCTGACCCTCCGACAGGGCCCGCTCCTTCGGCGCTGACCCTCTGACAGCGCCCGCTCCCTCGGCACTGACCCTCTACCTCGGCGCTGACCCTCCGACAGCGCCCGCTCCCTCGGCGCTGACCCTCCGACAGCGCCCGCTCCCTCGGCGCTGACCCTCCGACAGCGCCCGCTCCCTCGGCGCTGACCCTCCGACAGCACCCGCTCCCTCGGCAGTGACCCTCTACCTCGGCACTGACCCTCCGACAGCGCCCGCTCCCTCGGCACTGACCCTCTACCTCGGCGCTGACCCTCCGACAGCGCCCGCTCCCTCGGCGCTGACCCTCCGACAGCGCCCGCTCCCTCGGCGCTGACCCTCCGACAGCGCCCGCTCCCTCGGCGCTGACCCTCCGACAGGGCCCGCTCCCTCGGCGCTGACCCTCCGACAGGGCCCGCTCCCTCGGCGCTGACCCTCCGACAGCGCCCGCTCCCTCGGCCCTGACCCTCCGACAGCGCCCGCTCCCTCGGCCCTGACCCTCCGACAGCGCCCGCTCCCTCGGCGCTGACCCTCCGACAGGGCCCGCTCCCTCGGCACTGACCCTCCGACAGCGCCCGCTCCCTCAGCACTGACCCTCTACCTCGGCGCTGACCCTCCGACAGCGCCCGCTCCCTCGGCGCTGACCCTCCGACAGCGCCCGCTCCCTCGGCGCTGACCCTCCGACAGCGCCCGCTCCCTCGGCGCTGACCCTCCGACAGCGCCCGCTCCCTCGGCGCTGACCCTCCGACAGCGCCCGCTCCCTCGGCGCTGACCCTCCGACAGCGCCCGCTCCCTCGGCGCTGACCCTCCGACAGCGCCCGCTCCCTCGGCGCTGACCCTCCGACAGCGCCCGCTCCCTCGGCGCTGACCCTCCGACAGGGCCCGCTCCTTCGGCGCTGACCCTCTGACAGCGCCCGCTCCCTCGGCACTGACCCTCTACCTCGGCGCTGACCCTCCGACAGCGCCCGCTCCCTCGGCGCTGACCCTCCGACAGCGCCCGCTCCCTCGGCGCTGACCCTCCGACAGCGCCCGCTCCCTCGGCGCTGACCCTCCGACAGCACCCGCTCCCTCGGCAGTGACCCTCTACCTCGGCACTGACCCTCCGACAGCGCCCGCTCCCTCGGCGCTGACCCTCCGACAGCGCCCGCTCCCTCGGCGCTGACCCTCCGACAGCGCCCGCTCCCTCGGCACTGACCCTCCGACAGCGCCCGCTCCCTCGGCACTGACCCTCTACCTCGGCGCTGACCCTCCGACAGCGCCCGCTCCCTCGGCGCTGACCCTCCGACAGCGCCCGCTCCCTCGGCACTGACCCTCCGACAGCGCCCGCTCCCTCGGCACTGACCCTCTACCTCGGCGCTGACCCTCCGACAGCGCCCGCTCCCTCGGCGCTGACCCTCCGACAGCGCCCGCTCCCTCGGCGCTGACCCTCCGACAGCGCCCGCTCCCTCGGCGCTGACCCTCCGACAGGGCCCGCTCCTTCGGCGCTGACCCTCCGACAGCACCCGCTCCCTCGGCGCTGACCCTCCGACAGCACCCGCTCCCTCGGCAGTGACCCTCTACCTCGGCACTGACCCTCCGACAGCGCCCGCTCCCTCGGCGCTGACCCTCCGACAGCGCCCGCTCCCTCGGCGCTGACCCTCCGACAGCGCCCGCTCCCTCGGCGCTGACCCTCCGACAGCGCCCGCTCCCTCGGCCCTGACCCTCCGGCAGCGCCCCCTCCCTCGGCGCTGACCCTCCGACAGCACCCGCTCACTCGGCGCTGACCCTCGGACATCGCCCGCTCCCTCAGCACTGACCCTCCGGCAGCGCCCGCTCCCTCGGCACTGACCCTCCGGCAGCGCCCGCTCCCTCGGCGCTGACCCTCCGACAGCGCCCGCTCCCTCGGCGCTGACCCTCCGACAGAGCCCGCTCCCTCGGCGCTGACCCTCCGACAGCGCCCGCTCCCTCTGCGCTGACCCTCCGACAGCGCCCGCTCCCTCGGCGCTGACCCTCCGACAGGGCCCGCTCCTTCGGCGCTGACCCTCCGACAGCGCCCGCTCCCTCGGCACTGACCCACCGACAGCGCCCGCTCCCTCGGCACTGACCCTCTACCTCGGCGCTGACCCTCCGACAGCGCCCGCTCCCTCAGCACTGACCCTCCGGCAGCGCCCCCTCCCTCAGCACTGACCCTCCGACAGCACCCGCTCCCTCAGCACTGACCCTCCGACAGCGCCCGCTCCCTCGGCACTGACCCTCTACCTCTGCCCTGACCCTCCAACAGCGCCCGCTCCCTCGGCGCTGACCCTCCGGCAGCGCCCGCTCCCTCGGCGCTGACCCTCCGACAGCGCCCGCTCCCTCGGCGCTGACCCTCCGACAGCGCCCGCTCCCTCGGCGCTGACCCTCCGACAGGGCCCGCTCCTTCGGCGCTGACCCTCCGACAGCGCCCGCTCCCTCGGCACTGACCCTCTACCTCGGCGCTGACCCTCCGACAGCGCCCGCTCCCTCGGCACTGACCCACCGACAGCGCCCGCTCCCTCGGCACTGACCCTCTACCTCGGCGCTGACCCTCCGACAGCGCCCGCTCCCTCGGCGCTGACCCTCCGACAGCGCCCGCTCCCTCGGCGCTGACCCTCCGACAGCGCCCGCTCCCTCGGCGCTGACCCTCCGACAGCGCCCGCTCCCTCGGCGCTGACCCTCCGACAGCGCCCGCTCCCTCGGCGCTGACCCTCCGACAGCGCCCGCTCCCTCGGCGCTGACCCTCCGACAGCGCCCGCTCCCTCGGCGCTGACCCTCCGACAGCGCCCGCTCCCTCGGCGCTGACCCTCCGACAGCGCCCGCTCCCTCGGCGCTGACCCTCCGACAGCGCCCGCTCCCTCGGCGCTGACCCTCCGACAGCGCCCGCTCCCTCGGCGCTGACCCTCCGACAGCGCCCGCTCCCTCGGCGCTGACCCTCCGACAGCGCCCGCTCCCTCGGCGCTGACCCTCCGACAGCGCCCGCTCCCTCGGCGCTGACCCTCCGACAGCGCCCGCTCCCTCGGCGCTGACCCTCTACCTCTGCCCTGACCCTCCGACAGCACCCGCTCCCTCGGCACTGACCCTCTACCTCGGCACTGACCCTCCGACAGCGCCCGCTCCCTCGGCGCTGACCCTCCGACAGCGCCCGCTCCCTCGGCGCTGACCCTCCGACAGCGCCCGCTCCCTCGGCGCTGACCCTCCGACAGCGCCCGCTCCCTCGGCGCTGACCCTCCGACAGGGCCCGCTCCTTCGGCGCTGACCCTCCGACAGCACCCGCTCCCTCGGCACTGACCCTCCGAAAGCACCCGCTCCCTCGGCACTGACCCTCTACCTCGGCACTGACCCTCCGACAGCACCCGCTCCCTCGGCACTGACCCTCTACCTCGGCACTGACCCTCCGACAGCGCCCGCTCCCTCGGCGCTGACCCTCCGACAGCGCCCGCTCCCTCGGCGCTGACCCTCCGACAGCGCCCGCTCCCTCGGCGCTGACCCTCCGACAGCGCCCGCTCCCTCGGCCCTGACCCTCCGACAGCGCCCGCTCCCTCGGCGCTGACCCTCCGACAGCGCCCGCTCCCTCGGCGCTGACCCTCCGACAGCGCCCGCTCCCTCGGCGCTGACCCTCTACCTCTGCCCTGACCCTCCGACAGCACCCGCTCCCTCGGCACTGACCCGCTCCCTCGGCACTGACCCTCCGACAGCGCCCGCTCCCTCGGCACTGACCCTCCGACAGCGCCCGCTCCCTCGGCGCTGACCCTCCGACAGCGCCCGCTCCCTCGGCGCTGACCCTCCGACAGCGCCCGCTCCCTCGGCGCTGACCCTCCGACAGCGCCCGCTCCCTCGGCGCTGACCCTCCGACAGCGCCCGCTCCCTCGGCGCTGACCCTCCGACAGGGCCCGCTCCTTCGGCGCTGACCCTCCGACAGCACCCGCTCCCTCGGCACTGACCCTCCGACAGCACCCGCTCCCTCGGCACTGACCCTCTACCTCGGCACTGACCCTCCGACAGCACCCGCTCCCTCGGCACTGACCCTCTACCTCGGCACTGACCCTCCGACAGCACCCGCTCCCTCGGCACTGACCCTCTACCTCGGCACTGACCCTCCGACAGCACCCGCTCCCTCGGCACTGACCCTCTACCTCGGCACTGACCCTCCGACAGCGCCCGCTCCCTCGGCGCTGACCCTCCGACAGCGCCTGCTCCCTCGGCGCTGACCCTCCGACAGCGCCCGCTCCCTCGGCGCTGACCCTCCGACAGCGCCCGCTCCCTCGGCGCTGACCCTCCGACAGCGCCCGCTCCCTCGGCGCTGACCCTCCGGCAGCGCCCTCTACCTCGGCACTGACCCTCCGACAGCACCCGCTCCCTCGGCACTGACCCTCCGACAGCGCCCGCTCCCTCGGCACTGACCCTCCGGCAGCGCCCCCTCCCTCGGCACTGACCCTCTGACAGCGCCCGCTCCCTCGGCACTGACCCTCCGACAGCACCCGCTCCCTCGGCACTGACCCTCGGACATCGCCCGCTCCCTCAGCACTGACCCTCTACCTCGGCACTGACCCTCCGACAGCGCCCGCTCCCTCGGCGCTGACCCTCCGACAGCGCCCGCTCCCTCGGCGCTGACCCTCCGACAGCGCCCGCTCCCTCGGCGCTGACCCTCCGACAGCGCCCGCTCCCTCGGCGCTGACCCTCCGACAGCGCCCGCTCACTCGGCGCTGACCCTCCGACAGGGCCCGCTCCTTCGGCGCTGACCCTCCGACAGCACCCGCTCCCTCGGCACTGACCCTCTACCTCGGCACTGACCCTCCGACAGCGCCCGCTCCCTCGGCACTGACCCTCTACCTCGGCACTGACCCTCCGACAGCGCCCGCTCCCTCGGCGCTGACCCTCCGACAGCGCCCGCTCCCTCGGCCCTGACCCTCCGACAGCGCCCGCTCCCTCGGCGCTGACCCTCCGACAGCGCCCGCTCCCTCGGCGCTGACCCTCCGACAGCGCCCGCTCCCTCGGCGCTGACCCTCCGACAGCGCCCGCTCCCTCGGCGCTGACCCTCCGACAGCGCCCGCTCCCTCGGCGCTGACCCTCCGACAGCGCCCGCTCCCTCGGCGCTGACCCTCCGACAGCGCCCGCTCCCTCGGCGCTGACCCTCCGACAGCGCCCGCTCCCTCGGCGCTGACCCTCCGACAGCGCCCGCTCACTCGGCGCTGACCCTCCGACAGCACCCGCTCCCTCGGCACTGACCCTCTACCTCGGCACTGACCCTCCGACAGCGCCCGCTCCCTCGGCGCTGACCCTCCGACAGCGCCCGCTCCCTCAGCACTGACCCTCCGGCAGCGCCCCCTCCCTCGGCACTGACCCTCCGACAGCGCCCGCTCCCTCGGCGCTGACCCTCCGACAGCGCCCGCTCCCTCGGCGCTGACCCTCCGACAGCACCCGCTCCCTCGGCACTGACCCTCTACCTCGGCGCTGACCCTCCGACAGCGCCCGCTCCCTCGGCGCTGACCCTCCGACAGCGCCCGCTCCCTCGGCACTGACCCTCCGACAGCACCCGCTCCCTCAGCACTGACCCTCGGACATCGCCCGCTCCCTCAGCACTGACCCTCTACCTCGGCACTGACCCTCCGACAGCACCCGCTCCCTCAGCACTGACCCTCCGACAGCGCCCGCTCCCTCAGCACTGACCCTCCGGCAGCGCCCCCTCCCTCGGCACTGACCCTCCGGCAGCGCCCCCTCCCTCGGCACTGAACCTCTGACAGCGCCCGCTCCCTCGGCACTGACCCTCCGACAGCACCCGCTCCCTCAGCACTGACCCTCTACCTCGGCACTGACCCTCCGACAGCGCCCGCTCCCTCGGCGCTGACCCTCCGACAGCGCCCGCTCCCTCGGCGCTGACCCTCCGACAGCGCCCGCTCCCTCGGCGCTGACCCTCCGACAGCGCCCGCTCACTCGGCGCTGACCCTCCGACAGGGCCCGCTCCTTCGGCGCTGACCCTCCGACAGCACCCGCTCCCTCGGCACTGACCCTCTACCTCGGCACTGACCCTCCGACAGCGCCCGCTCCCTCAGCACTGACCCTCTACCTCGGCGCTGACCCTCCGACAGCGCCCGCTCCCTCGGCGCTGACCCTCCGACAGCGCCCGCTCCCTCGGCGCTGACCCTCCGACAGCGCCCGCTCCCTCGGCGCTGACCCTCCGACAGCGCCCGCTCCCTCGGCGCTGACCCTCCGACAGCGCCCGCTCCCTCGGCGCTGACCCTCCGACAGCACCCGCTCCCTCGGCAGTGACCCTCTACCTCGGCACTGACCCTCCGACAGCGCCCGCTCCCTCGGCGCTGACCCTCCGACAGCGCCCGCTCCCTCGGCGCTGACCCTCCGACAGCGCCCGCTCCCTCGGCGCTGACCCTCCGACAGCGCCCGCTCCCTCGGCCCTGACCCTCCGGCAGCGCCCCCTCCCTCGGCGCTGACCCTCCGACAGCGCCCGCTCACTCGGCGCTGACCCTCGGACATCGCCCGCTCCCTCGGCGCTGACCCTCCGGCAGCGCCCGCTCCCTCGGCGCTGACCCTCCGGCAGCGCCCGCTCCCTCGGCGCTGACCCTCCGACAGCGCCCGCTCCCTCGGCGCTGACCCTCCGACAGCGCCCGCTCCCTCGGCGCTGACCCTCCGACAGCGCCCGCTCCCTCGGCGCTGACCCTCCGACAGCGCCCGCTCCCTCGGCGCTGACCCTCCGACAGCGCCCGCTCCCTCGGCGCTGACCCTCCGACAGCGCCCGCTCCCTCGGCGCTGACCCTCCGACAGCGCCCGCTCCCTCGGCGCTGACCCTCCGACAGCGCCCGCTCCCTCGGCGCTGACCCTCCGACAGCGCCCGCTCCCTCGGCACTGACCCTCTACCTCGGCGCTGACCCTCCGACAGCGCCCGCTCCCTCGGCGCTGACCCTCCGACAGCGCCCGCTCCCTCGGCGCTGACCCTCCGACAGCGCCCGCTCCCTCGGCGCTGACCCTCCGACAGCGCCCGCTCCCTCGGCGCTGACCCTCCGACAGGGCCCGCTCCCTCGGCGCTGACCCTCCGACAGGGCCCGCTCCCTCGGCGCTGACCCTCCGACAGCGCCCGCTCCCTCGGCCCTGACCCTCCGACAGCGCCCGCTCCCTCGGCGCTGACCCTCCGACAGGGCCCGCTCCCTCGGCACTGACCCTCCGACAGCGCCCGCTCCCTCAGCACTGACCCTCTACCTCGGCGCTGACCCTCCGACAGCGCCCGCTCCCTCGGCGCTGACCCTCCGACAGCGCCCGCTCCCTCGGCGCTGACCCTCCGACAGCGCCCGCTCCCTCGGCGCTGACCCTCCGACAGCGCCCGCTCCCTCGGCGCTGACCCTCCGACAGCGCCCGCTCCCTCGGCGCTGACCCTCCGACAGCGCCCGCTCCCTCGGCGCTGACCCTCCGACAGCGCCCGCTCCCTCGGCGCTGACCCTCCGACAGCGCCCGCTCCCTCGGCACTGACCCTCTACCTCGGCGCTGACCCTCCGACAGCGCCCGCTCCCTCGGCGCTGACCCTCCGACAGCGCCCGCTCCCTCGGCGCTGACCCTCCGACAGCGCCCGCTCCCTCGGCGCTGACCCTCCGACAGCGCCCGCTCCCTCGGCGCTGACCCTCCGACAGCGCCCGCTCCCTCGGCGCTGACCCTCCGACAGCGCCCGCTCCCTCGGCGCTGACCCTCCGACAGCACCCGCTCCCTCGGCAGTGACCCTCTACCTCGGCACTGACCCTCCGACAGCGCCCGCTCCCTCGGCGCTGACCCTCCGACAGCGCCCGCTCCCTCGGCGCTGACCCTCCGACAGCGCCCGCTCCCTCGGCGCTGACCCTCCGACAGCGCCCGCTCCCTCGGCCCTGACCCTCCGGCAGCGCCCCCTCCCTCGGCGCTGACCCTCCGACAGCGCCCGCTCACTCGGCGCTGACCCTCGGACATCGCCCGCTCCCTCGGCGCTGACCCTCCGGCAGCGCCCGCTCCCTCGGCGCTGACCCTCCGGCAGCGCCCGCTCCCTCGGCGCTGACCCTCCGACAGCGCCCGCTCCCTCGGCGCTGACCCTCCGACAGCGCCCGCTCCCTCGGCGCTGACCCTCCGACAGCGCCCGCTCCCTCGGCGCTGACCCTCCGACAGCGCCCGCTCCCTCGGCGCTGACCCTCCGACAGCGCCCGCTCCCTCGGCGCTGACCCTCCGACAGCGCCCGCTCCCTCGGCACTGACCCTCTACCTCGGCGCTGACCCTCCGACAGCGCCCGCTCCCTCGGCGCTGACCCTCCGACAGCGCCCGCTCCCTCGGCGCTGACCCTCCGACAGCGCCCGCTCCCTCGGCGCTGACCCTCCGACAGGGCCCGCTCCCTCGGCGCTGACCCTCCGACAGGGCCCGCTCCCTCGGCGCTGACCCTCCGACAGCGCCCGCTCCCTCGGCCCTGACCCTCCGACAGCGCCCGCTCCCTCGGCGCTGACCCTCCGACAGGGCCCGCTCCCTCGGCACTGACCCTCCGACAGCGCCCGCTCCCTCAGCACTGACCCTCTACCTCGGCGCTGACCCTCCGACAGCGCCCGCTCCCTCGGCGCTGACCCTCCGACAGCGCCCGCTCCCTCGGCGCTGACCCTCCGACAGCGCCCGCTCCCTCGGCGCTGACCCTCCGACAGCGCCCGCTCCCTCGGCGCTGACCCTCCGACAGCGCCCGCTCCCTCGGCGCTGACCCTCCGACAGCGCCCGCTCCCTCGGCGCTGACCCTCCGACAGCGCCCGCTCCCTCGGCGCTGACCCTCCGACAGCGCCCGCTCCCTCGGCACTGACCCTCTACCTCGGCGCTGACCCTCCGACAGCGCCCGCTCCCTCGGCGCTGACCCTCCGACAGCGCCCGCTCCCTCGGCGCTGACCCTCCGACAGCGCCCGCTCCCTCGGCGCTGACCCTCCGACAGCGCCCGCTCCCTCGGCGCTGACCCTCCGACAGGGCCCGCTCCCTCGGCGCTGACCCTCCGACAGGGCCCGCTCCCTCGGCGCTGACCCTCCGACAGCGCCCGCTCCCTCGGCCCTGACCCTCCGACAGCGCCCGCTCCCTCGGCGCTGACCCTCCGACAGGGCCCGCTCCCTCGGCACTGACCCTCCGACAGCGCCCGCTCCCTCAGCACTGACCCTCTACCTCGGCGCTGACCCTCCGACAGCGCCCGCTCCCTCGGCGCTGACCCTCCGACAGCGCCCGCTCCCTCGGCGCTGACCCTCCGACAGCGCCCGCTCCCTCGGCGCTGACCCTCCGACAGCGCCCGCTCCCTCGGCGCTGACCCTCCGACAGCGCCCGCTCCCTCGGCGCTGACCCTCCGACAGCGCCCGCTCCCTCGGCGCTGACCCTCCGACAGCGCCCGCTCCCTCGGCACTGACCCTCTACCTCGGCGCTGACCCTCCGACAGCGCCCGCTCCCTCGGCGCTGACCCTCCGACAGCGCCCGCTCCCTCGGCGCTGACCCTCCGACAGCGCCCGCTCCCTCGGCGCTGACCCTCCGACAGCGCCCGCTCCCTCGGCGCTGACCCTCCGACAGCGCCCGCTCCCTCGGCGCTGACCCTCCGACAGCGCCCGCTCCCTCGGCGCTGACCCTCCGACAGCACCCGCTCCCTCGGCAGTGACCCTCTACCTCGGCACTGACCCTCCGACAGCGCCCGCTCCCTCGGCGCTGACCCTCCGACAGCGCCCGCTCCCTCGGCGCTGACCCTCCGACAGCGCCCGCTCCCTCGGCGCTGACCCTCCGACAGCGCCCGCTCCCTCGGCCCTGACCCTCCGGCAGCGCCCCCTCCCTCGGCGCTGACCCTCCGACAGCGCCCGCTCACTCGGCGCTGACCCTCGGACATCGCCCGCTCCCTCGGCGCTGACCCTCCGGCAGCGCCCGCTCCCTCGGCGCTGACCCTCCGGCAGCGCCCGCTCCCTCGGCGCTGACCCTCCGACAGCGCCCGCTCCCTCGGCGCTGACCCTCCGACAGCGCCCGCTCCCTCGGCGCTGACCCTCCGACAGCGCCCGCTCCCTCGGCGCTGACCCTCCGACAGCGCCCGCTCCCTCGGCGCTGACCCTCCGACAGCGCCCGCTCCCTCGGCGCTGACCCTCCGACAGCGCCCGCTCCCTCGGCACTGACCCTCTACCTCGGCGCTGACCCTCCGACAGCGCCCGCTCCCTCGGCGCTGACCCTCCGACAGCGCCCGCTCCCTCGGCGCTGACCCTCCGACAGCGCCCGCTCCCTCGGCGCTGACCCTCCGACAGGGCCCGCTCCCTCGGCGCTGACCCTCCGACAGGGCCCGCTCCCTCGGCGCTGACCCTCCGACAGCGCCCGCTCCCTCGGCCCTGACCCTCCGACAGCGCCCGCTCCCTCGGCGCTGACCCTCCGACAGGGCCCGCTCCCTCGGCACTGACCCTCCGACAGCGCCCGCTCCCTCAGCACTGACCCTCTACCTCGGCGCTGACCCTCCGACAGCGCCCGCTCCCTCGGCGCTGACCCTCCGACAGCGCCCGCTCCCTCGGCGCTGACCCTCCGACAGCGCCCGCTCCCTCGGCGCTGACCCTCCGACAGCGCCCGCTCCCTCGGCGCTGACCCTCCGACAGCGCCCGCTCCCTCGGCGCTGACCCTCCGACAGCGCCCGCTCCCTCGGCGCTGACCCTCCGACAGCGCCCGCTCCCTCGGCGCTGACCCTCCGACAGCGCCCGCTCCCTCGGCGCTGACCCTCCGACAGGGCCCGCTCCTTCGGCGCTGACCCTCTGACAGCGCCCGCTCCCTCGGCACTGACCCTCTACCTCGGCGCTGACCCTCCGACAGCGCCCGCTCCCTCGGCGCTGACCCTCCGACAGCGCCCGCTCCCTCGGCGCTGACCCTCCGACAGCGCCCGCTCCCTCGGCGCTGACCCTCCGACAGCACCCGCTCCCTCGGCAGTGACCCTCTACCTCGGCACTGACCCTCCGACAGCGCCCGCTCCCTCGGCACTGACCCTCTACCTCGGCGCTGACCCTCCGACAGCGCCCGCTCCCTCGGCGCTGACCCTCCGACAGCGCCCGCTCCCTCGGCGCTGACCCTCCGACAGCGCCCGCTCCCTCGGCGCTGACCCTCCGACAGGGCCCGCTCCCTCGGCGCTGACCCTCCGACAGGGCCCGCTCCCTCGGCGCTGACCCTCCGACAGCGCCCGCTCCCTCGGCCCTGACCCTCCGACAGCGCCCGCTCCCTCGGCCCTGACCCTCCGACAGCGCCCGCTCCCTCGGCGCTGACCCTCCGACAGGGCCCGCTCCCTCGGCACTGACCCTCCGACAGCGCCCGCTCCCTCAGCACTGACCCTCTACCTCGGCGCTGACCCTCCGACAGCGCCCGCTCCCTCGGCGCTGACCCTCCGACAGCGCCCGCTCCCTCGGCGCTGACCCTCCGACAGCGCCCGCTCCCTCGGCGCTGACCCTCCGACAGCGCCCGCTCCCTCGGCGCTGACCCTCCGACAGCGCCCGCTCCCTCGGCGCTGACCCTCCGACAGCGCCCGCTCCCTCGGCGCTGACCCTCCGACAGCGCCCGCTCCCTCGGCGCTGACCCTCCGACAGCGCCCGCTCCCTCGGCGCTGACCCTCCGACAGGGCCCGCTCCTTCGGCGCTGACCCTCTGACAGCGCCCGCTCCCTCGGCACTGACCCTCTACCTCGGCGCTGACCCTCCGACAGCGCCCGCTCCCTCGGCGCTGACCCTCCGACAGCGCCCGCTCCCTCGGCGCTGACCCTCCGACAGCGCCCGCTCCCTCGGCGCTGACCCTCCGACAGCACCCGCTCCCTCGGCAGTGACCCTCTACCTCGGCACTGACCCTCCGACAGCGCCCGCTCCCTCGGCGCTGACCCTCCGACAGCGCCCGCTCCCTCGGCGCTGACCCTCCGACAGCGCCCGCTCCCTCGGCACTGACCCTCCGACAGCGCCCGCTCCCTCGGCACTGACCCTCTACCTCGGCGCTGACCCTCCGACAGCGCCCGCTCCCTCGGCGCTGACCCTCCGACAGCGCCCGCTCCCTCGGCACTGACCCTCCGACAGCGCCCGCTCCCTCGGCACTGACCCTCTACCTCGGCGCTGACCCTCCGACAGCGCCCGCTCCCTCGGCGCTGACCCTCCGACAGCGCCCGCTCCCTCGGCGCTGACCCTCCGACAGCGCCCGCTCCCTCGGCGCTGACCCTCCGACAGGGCCCGCTCCTTCGGCGCTGACCCTCCGACAGCACCCGCTCCCTCGGCGCTGACCCTCCGACAGCACCCGCTCCCTCGGCAGTGACCCTCTACCTCGGCACTGACCCTCCGACAGCGCCCGCTCCCTCGGCGCTGACCCTCCGACAGCGCCCGCTCCCTCGGCGCTGACCCTCCGACAGCGCCCGCTCCCTCGGCGCTGACCCTCCGACAGCGCCCGCTCCCTCGGCCCTGACCCTCCGGCAGCGCCCCCTCCCTCGGCGCTGACCCTCCGACAGCACCCGCTCACTCGGCGCTGACCCTCGGACATCGCCCGCTCCCTCAGCACTGACCCTCCGGCAGCGCCCGCTCCCTCGGCACTGACCCTCCGGCAGCGCCCGCTCCCTCGGCGCTGACCCTCCGACAGCGCCCGCTCCCTCGGCGCTGACCCTCCGACAGAGCCCGCTCCCTCGGCGCTGACCCTCCGACAGCGCCCGCTCCCTCTGCGCTGACCCTCCGACAGCGCCCGCTCCCTCGGCGCTGACCCTCCGACAGGGCCCGCTCCTTCGGCGCTGACCCTCCGACAGCGCCCGCTCCCTCGGCACTGACCCACCGACAGCGCCCGCTCCCTCGGCACTGACCCTCTACCTCGGCGCTGACCCTCCGACAGCGCCCGCTCCCTCAGCACTGACCCTCCGGCAGCGCCCCCTCCCTCAGCACTGACCCTCCGACAGCACCCGCTCCCTCAGCACTGACCCTCCGACAGCGCCCGCTCCCTCGGCACTGACCCTCTACCTCTGCCCTGACCCTCCAACAGCGCCCGCTCCCTCGGCGCTGACCCTCCGGCAGCGCCCGCTCCCTCGGCGCTGACCCTCCGACAGCGCCCGCTCCCTCGGCGCTGACCCTCCGACAGCGCCCGCTCCCTCGGCGCTGACCCTCCGACAGGGCCCGCTCCTTCGGCGCTGACCCTCCGACAGCGCCCGCTCCCTCGGCACTGACCCTCTACCTCGGCGCTGACCCTCCGACAGCGCCCGCTCCCTCGGCACTGACCCACCGACAGCGCCCGCTCCCTCGGCACTGACCCTCTACCTCGGCGCTGACCCTCCGACAGCGCCCGCTCCCTCGGCGCTGACCCTCCGACAGCGCCCGCTCCCTCGGCGCTGACCCTCCGACAGCGCCCGCTCCCTCGGCGCTGACCCTCCGACAGCGCCCGCTCCCTCGGCGCTGACCCTCCGACAGCGCCCGCTCCCTCGGCGCTGACCCTCCGACAGCGCCCGCTCCCTCGGCGCTGACCCTCCGACAGCGCCCGCTCCCTCGGCGCTGACCCTCCGACAGCGCCCGCTCCCTCGGCGCTGACCCTCCGACAGCGCCCGCTCCCTCGGCGCTGACCCTCCGACAGCGCCCGCTCCCTCGGCGCTGACCCTCCGACAGCGCCCGCTCCCTCGGCGCTGACCCTCCGACAGCGCCCGCTCCCTCGGCGCTGACCCTCCGACAGCGCCCGCTCCCTCGGCGCTGACCCTCCGACAGCGCCCGCTCCCTCGGCGCTGACCCTCCGACAGCGCCCGCTCCCTCGGCGCTGACCCTCTACCTCTGCCCTGACCCTCCGACAGCACCCGCTCCCTCGGCACTGACCCTCTACCTCGGCACTGACCCTCCGACAGCGCCCGCTCCCTCGGCGCTGACCCTCCGACAGCGCCCGCTCCCTCGGCGCTGACCCTCCGACAGCGCCCGCTCCCTCGGCGCTGACCCTCCGACAGCGCCCGCTCCCTCGGCGCTGACCCTCCGACAGGGCCCGCTCCTTCGGCGCTGACCCTCCGACAGCACCCGCTCCCTCGGCACTGACCCTCCGAAAGCACCCGCTCCCTCGGCACTGACCCTCTACCTCGGCACTGACCCTCCGACAGCACCCGCTCCCTCGGCACTGACCCTCTACCTCGGCACTGACCCTCCGACAGCGCCCGCTCCCTCGGCGCTGACCCTCCGACAGCGCCCGCTCCCTCGGCGCTGACCCTCCGACAGCGCCCGCTCCCTCGGCGCTGACCCTCCGACAGCGCCCGCTCCCTCGGCCCTGACCCTCCGACAGCGCCCGCTCCCTCGGCGCTGACCCTCCGACAGCGCCCGCTCCCTCGGCGCTGACCCTCCGACAGCGCCCGCTCCCTCGGCGCTGACCCTCTACCTCTGCCCTGACCCTCCGACAGCACCCGCTCCCTCGGCACTGACCCGCTCCCTCGGCACTGACCCTCCGACAGCGCCCGCTCCCTCGGCACTGACCCTCCGACAGCGCCCGCTCCCTCGGCGCTGACCCTCCGACAGCGCCCGCTCCCTCGGCGCTGACCCTCCGACAGCGCCCGCTCCCTCGGCGCTGACCCTCCGACAGCGCCCGCTCCCTCGGCGCTGACCCTCCGACAGCGCCCGCTCCCTCGGCGCTGACCCTCCGACAGGGCCCGCTCCTTCGGCGCTGACCCTCCGACAGCACCCGCTCCCTCGGCACTGACCCTCCGACAGCACCCGCTCCCTCGGCACTGACCCTCTACCTCGGCACTGACCCTCCGACAGCACCCGCTCCCTCGGCACTGACCCTCTACCTCGGCACTGACCCTCCGACAGCACCCGCTCCCTCGGCACTGACCCTCTACCTCGGCACTGACCCTCCGACAGCACCCGCTCCCTCGGCACTGACCCTCTACCTCGGCACTGACCCTCCGACAGCGCCCGCTCCCTCGGCGCTGACCCTCCGACAGCGCCTGCTCCCTCGGCGCTGACCCTCCGACAGCGCCCGCTCCCTCGGCGCTGACCCTCCGACAGCGCCCGCTCCCTCGGCGCTGACCCTCCGACAGCGCCCGCTCCCTCGGCGCTGACCCTCCGGCAGCGCCCTCTACCTCGGCACTGACCCTCCGACAGCACCCGCTCCCTCGGCACTGACCCTCCGACAGCGCCCGCTCCCTCGGCACTGACCCTCCGGCAGCGCCCCCTCCCTCGGCACTGACCCTCTGACAGCGCCCGCTCCCTCGGCACTGACCCTCCGACAGCACCCGCTCCCTCGGCACTGACCCTCGGACATCGCCCGCTCCCTCAGCACTGACCCTCTACCTCGGCACTGACCCTCCGACAGCGCCCGCTCCCTCGGCGCTGACCCTCCGACAGCGCCCGCTCCCTCGGCGCTGACCCTCCGACAGCGCCCGCTCCCTCGGCGCTGACCCTCCGACAGCGCCCGCTCCCTCGGCGCTGACCCTCCGACAGCGCCCGCTCACTCGGCGCTGACCCTCCGACAGGGCCCGCTCCTTCGGCGCTGACCCTCCGACAGCACCCGCTCCCTCGGCACTGACCCTCTACCTCGGCACTGACCCTCCGACAGCGCCCGCTCCCTCGGCACTGACCCTCTACCTCGGCACTGACCCTCCGACAGCGCCCGCTCCCTCGGCGCTGACCCTCCGACAGCGCCCGCTCCCTCGGCCCTGACCCTCCGACAGCGCCCGCTCCCTCGGCGCTGACCCTCCGACAGCGCCCGCTCCCTCGGCGCTGACCCTCCGACAGCGCCCGCTCCCTCGGCGCTGACCCTCCGACAGCGCCCGCTCCCTCGGCGCTGACCCTCCGACAGCGCCCGCTCCCTCGGCGCTGACCCTCCGACAGCGCCCGCTCCCTCGGCGCTGACCCTCCGACAGCGCCCGCTCCCTCGGCGCTGACCCTCCGACAGCGCCCGCTCCCTCGGCGCTGACCCTCCGACAGCGCCCGCTCACTCGGCGCTGACCCTCCGACAGCACCCGCTCCCTCGGCACTGACCCTCTACCTCGGCACTGACCCTCCGACAGCGCCCGCTCCCTCGGCGCTGACCCTCCGACAGCGCCCGCTCCCTCAGCACTGACCCTCCGGCAGCGCCCCCTCCCTCGGCACTGACCCTCCGACAGCGCCCGCTCCCTCGGCGCTGACCCTCCGACAGCGCCCGCTCCCTCGGCGCTGACCCTCCGACAGCACCCGCTCCCTCGGCACTGACCCTCTACCTCGGCGCTGACCCTCCGACAGCGCCCGCTCCCTCGGCGCTGACCCTCCGACAGCGCCCGCTCCCTCGGCACTGACCCTCCGACAGCACCCGCTCCCTCAGCACTGACCCTCGGACATCGCCCGCTCCCTCAGCACTGACCCTCTACCTCGGCACTGACCCTCCGACAGCACCCGCTCCCTCAGCACTGACCCTCCGACAGCGCCCGCTCCCTCAGCACTGACCCTCCGGCAGCGCCCCCTCCCTCGGCACTGACCCTCCGGCAGCGCCCCCTCCCTCGGCACTGAACCTCTGACAGCGCCCGCTCCCTCGGCACTGACCCTCCGACAGCACCCGCTCCCTCAGCACTGACCCTCTACCTCGGCACTGACCCTCCGACAGCGCCCGCTCCCTCGGCGCTGACCCTCCGACAGCGCCCGCTCCCTCGGCGCTGACCCTCCGACAGCGCCCGCTCCCTCGGCGCTGACCCTCCGACAGCGCCCGCTCACTCGGCGCTGACCCTCCGACAGGGCCCGCTCCTTCGGCGCTGACCCTCCGACAGCACCCGCTCCCTCGGCACTGACCCTCTACCTCGGCACTGACCCTCCGACAGCGCCCGCTCCCTCGGCGCTGACCCTCCGACAGCGCCCGCTCCCTCAGCACTGACCCTCCGGCAGCGCCCCCTCCCTCGGCACTGACCCTCCGACAGCGCCCGCTCCCTCGGCGCTGACCCTCCGACAGCACCCGCTCCCTCGGCACTGACCCTCCGACAGCACCCGCTCCCTCGGCACTGACCCTCTACCTCGGCACTGACCCTCCGACAGCGCCCGCTCCCTCGGCGCTGACCCTCCGACAGCGCCCGCTCCCTCGGCGCTGACCCTCCGACAGCGCCCAGCTCCCTCGGCGCTGACCCTCCGACAGGGCCCGCTCCTTCAGCGCTGACCCTCCGACAGCACCCGCTCCCTCGGCACTGACCCTCCGACAGCACCCGCTCCCTCGGCACTGACCCTCTACCTCGGCACTGACCCTCCGACAGCGCCCGCTCCCTCGGCGCTGACCCTCCGACAGCGCCCGCTCCCTCGGCGCTGACCCTCCGACAGCGCCCGCTCCCTCGGCGCTGACCCTCCGACAGCGCCCGCTCCCTCGGCGCTGACCCTCCGACAGCGCCCGCTCCCTCGGCCCTGACCCTCCGACAGCGCCCGCTCCCTCGGCCCTGATCCTCCGACAGGGCCCGCTCCCTCGGCGCTGACCCTCCGACAGCGCCCGCTCCCTCGGCGCTGACCCTCCGACAGCGCCCGCTCACTCGGCCCTGATCCTCCGACAGGGCCCGCTCCCTCGGCGCTGACCCTCCGACAGCGCCCGCTCACTCGGCGCTGACCCTCCGACAGGGCCCGCTCCTTCGGCGCTGACCCTCCGACAGCACCCGCTCCCTCGGCACTGACCCTCCGACAGCACCCGCTCCCTCGGCACTGACCCTCTACCTCGGCACTGACCCTCCGACAGCGCCCGCTCCCTCGGCGCTGACCCTCCGACAGCGCCCGCTCCCTCAGCACTGACCCTCCGGCAGCGCCCCCTCCCTCGGCACTGACCCTCCGACAGCGCCCGCTCCCTCGGCGCTGACCCTCCGACAGCGCCCGCTCCCTCGGCGCTGACCCTCCAACAGCACCCGCTCCCTCGGCACTGACCCTCTACCTCGGCACTGACCCTCCGACAGCGCCCGCTCCCTCGGCGCTGACCCTCCGACAGCGCCCGCTCCCTCGGCGCTGACCCTCCGACAGCGCCCGCTCCCTCGGCGCTGACCCTCCGACAGGGCCCGCTCCCTCGGCGCTGACCCTCCGACAGGGCCCGCTCCTTCAGCGCTGACCTTCCGACAGCACCCGCTCCCTCGGCACTGACCCTCCGACAGCACCCGCTCCCTCGGCACTGACCCTCTACCTCGGCACTGACCCTCCGACAGCGCCCGCTCCCTCGGCGCTGACCCTCCGACAGCGCCCGCTCCCTCGGCGCTGACCCTCCGACAGCGCCCGCTCCCTCGGCGCTGACCCCTCCGACAGCGCCCGCTCCCTCGGCCCTGACCCTCCGACAGCGCCCGCTCCCTCGGCCCTGACCCTCCGACAGCGCCCGCTCCCTCGGCGCTGACCCTCCGACAGGGCCCGCTCCTTCAGCGCTGACCCTCCGACAGCGCCCGCTCCCTCGGCGCTGACCCTCCGACAGCGCCCGCTCCCTCGGCGCTGACCCTCGACAGCGCCCGCTCCCTCGGCCCTGACCCTCCGACAGCGCCCGCTCCCTCGGCCCTGACCCTCCGACAGCGCCCGCTCACTCGGCCCTGATCCTCCGACAGGGCCCGCTCCCTCGGCGCTGACCCTCCGACAGCGCCCGCTCACTCGGCGCTGACCCTCCGACAGGGCCCGCTCCTTCGGCGCTGACCCTCCGACAGCAGCCCGCTCCCCTCGGCACTGACCCTCCGACAGCACCCGCTCCCTCGGCACTGACCCTCTACCTCGGCACTGACCCTCCGACAGCGCCCGCTCCCTCGGCGCTGACCCTCCGACAGCGCCGTTCCCTCAGCACTGACCCTCCGGCAGCGCCCGCTCCCTCGGCACTGACCCTCCGACAGCGCCCGCTCCCTCGGCGCTGACCCTGCGACAGCGCCCGCTCCCTCGGCGCTGACCCTCCGACAGCACCCGCTCCCTCGGCACTGACCCTCTACCTCGGCACTGACCCTCCGACAGCGCCCGCTCCCTCGGCGCTGACCCTCCGACAGCGCCCGCTCCCACGGCGCTGACCCTCCGACAGCGCCCGCTCCCTCGGCGCTGACCCTCCGACAGGGCCCGCTCCCTCGGCGCTGACCCTCCGACAGGGGCCCGCTCCTTCAGCGCTGACCTTCCGACAGCACCCGCTCCCTCGGCACTGACCCTCCGACAGCACCCGCTCCCCTCGGCACTGACCCTCTACCTCGGCGCTGACCCTCCGACAGCGCCCGCTCCCTCGGCGCTGACCCTCCGACAGCGCCCGCTCCCTCGGCGCTGACCCTCCGACAGCGCCCGCTCCCTCGGCGCTGACCCTCCGACAGCGGCCCGCTCCCTCGGCCCTGACCCTCCGACAGCGCCCCGCTCCCCTCGGCCCCTGACCCTCCGACAGCGCCCGCTCCCTCGGCGCTGACCCTCCGACAGGGCCCGCTCCTTCAGCGCTGACCTCCGACAGCACCCGCTCCCTCGGCACTGACCCTCCGACAGCACCCGCTCCCTCGGCACTGACCCTCTACCTCGGCGCTGACCCTCCGACAGCGCCCGCTCCCTCGGCGCTGACCCTCCGACAGCGCCCGCTCCCTCGGCGCTGACCCTCCGACAGCGCCCGCTCCCTCGGCGCTGACCCTCCGACAGCGCCCGCTCCCTCGGCCCTGACCCTCCGACAGCGCCCGCTCCCTCGGCCCTGACCCTCCGACAGCGCCTGCTCCCTCGGCCCTGACCCTCCGACAGGGCCCGCTCCCTCGGCGCTGACCCTCCGACAGGGCCCGCTCCCTCGGCGCTGACCCTCCGACAGCGCCCGCTCCCTCGGCCCTGACCCTCCGACAGCGCCCGCTCCCTCGGCGCTGACCCTCCGACAGCGCCCGCTCCCTCGGCGCTGACCCTCCGACAGCGCCCGCTCCCTCGGCGCTGACCCTCCGACAGCGCCCGCTCCCTCGGCGCTGACCCTCCGACAGGGCCCGCTCCCTCGGCGCTGACCCTCCGACAGGGCCCGCTCCTTCAGCGCTGACCTTCCGACAGCACCCGCTCCCTCGGCACTGACCCTCCGACAGCACCCGCTCCCTCGGCACTGACCCTCTACCTCGGCGCTGACCCTCCGACAGCGCCCGCTCCCTCGGCGCTGACCCTCCGACAGCGCCCGCTCCCTCGCGCGCTGACCCTCCGACAGCGCCCGCTCCCTCGGCGCTGACCCTCCGACAGCGCCCGCTCCCTCGGCCCTGACCCTCCGACAGCGCCCGCTCCCTCGGCCCTGACCCTCCGACAGCGCCCGCTCCCTCGGCGCTGACCCTCCGACAGGGCCCCGCTCCTTCAGCGCTGACCCTCCGACAGCACCCGCTCCCTCGGCACTGACCCTCCGACAGCACCCGCTCCCTCGGCACTGACCCTCTACCTCGGCGCTGACCCTCCGACAGCGCCCCCCCCGCTCCCTCGGCGCTGACCCTCCGACAGCGCCCGCTCCCTCAGCACTGACCCTCCGACAGCGCCCGCTCCCTCGGCGCTGACCCTCCGACAGCGCCCGCTCCCTCGGCCCTGACCCTCCGACAGCGCCCGCTCCCTCGGCCCTGACCCTCCGACAGCGCCCGCTCCCTCGGCCCTGACCCTCCGACAGGGCCGCTCCCTCGGCCCTGACCCTCCGACAGGGCCCGCTCCCTCGGCGCTGACCCTCCGACAGCGCCCGCTCCCTCGGCCCTGACCCTCCGACAGCGCCGCTCCCTCGGCGCTGACCCTCCGACAGCGCCCGCTCCCTCGGCGCTGACCCTCCGACAGCGCCCGCTCCCTCGGCACTGACCCTCCGACAGCGCCCGCTCCCTCAGCACTGACCCTCCGACAGCACCCCGCTCCCTCGGCACTGACCCTCCGACAGCACCCGCTCCCTCGGCACTGACCCTCCGACAGCACCCGCTCCCTCGGCACTGACCCTCCGACAGCGCCCGCTCCCTCGCACTGACCCTCTACCTCTGCCCTGACCCTCCGACAGCGCCCGCTCCCTCAGCACTGACCCTCCGGCAGCGCCCCCTCCCTCGGCACTGACCCTCGGACATCGCCCGCTCCCTCAGCACTGACCTCGACATCGCCCGCTCCCTCAGCACTGACCCTCCGACAGCACCCGCTCCCCTCAGCACTGACCCTCCGGCAGCGCCCCCTCCCTCGGCACTTGACCCTCCGACAGCGCCCGCTCCCTCGGCGCTGACCCTCCGACAGCGCCCGCTCCCTCGGCGCTGACCCTCCGACAGCGCCGCCTCCCTCGGCCCTGACCCTCCGACAGCCGCCCGCTCCCTCGGCCCTGACCCTCCGACAGCGCCCGCTCACTCGGCCCTGATCCTCCGACAGCGCCCGCTCACTCGGCCCTGATCCTCCGACAGGGCCCGCTCCCTCGGCGCTGACCCCTCCGACAGCGCCGCTCACTCGGCGCTGACCCTCCGACAGGGCCCGCTCCTTCGGCGCTGACCCTCCGACAGCACCCGCTCCCTCGGCACTGACCCTCCGACAGCACCCGCTCCCCTCGGCACTGACCCTCTACCTCGGCACTGACCCTCCGACAGCGCCCGCTCCCTCGGCGCTGACCCTCCGACACGACAGCGCCCGCTCCCTCGGCCCTGACCCTCCGACAGCGCCCGCTCCCTCGGGCGCTGACCCTCCGACAGCGCCCGCTCCCTCAGCACTGACCCTCCGACAGCACCCGCTCCCCTCGGCACTGACCCTCCGACAGCACGCCTCCCTCGGCAACTGACCCTCCGACAGCACCCGCTCCCTCGGCACTGACCCTCCGACAGCGCCCGCTCCCTCGGCACTGACCCTCTACCTCTGCCCTGACCCTCCGACAGCGCCGCTCCCTCAGCACTGACCCTCCGGCAGCGCCCCCTCCCTCGGCACTGACCCTCGGACATCGCCCGCTCCCTCAGCACTGACCCTCGGACATCGCCCGCTCCCTCAGCACTGACCCTCCGACAGCACCCGCTCCCTCAGCACTGACCCCTCCGGCAGCGCCCCCTCCCTCGGCACTGACCCTCCGACAGCGCCCGCTCCCTCGGCGCTGACCCTCCGACAGCGCCCGCTCCCTCGGCGCTGACCCTCCGACAGCGCCCGCTCCCTCGGCCCTGACCCTCCGACAGCGCCCGCTCCCTCGGCCCTGACCCTCCGACAGCGCCGCTCACTCGGCCCTGATCCTCCGACAGGGCCCGCTCCCTCGGCGCTGACCCTCCGACAGCGCCCGCTCCCCTCGGCACTGACCGTCTACCTCTGCCCTGACCCTCCGACAGCACCCGCTCCCTCAGCACTGACCCTCCGGCAGCGCCCCCTCCCTCGGCACTGACCCTCCGACAGCGCCCGCTCCCTCGGCGCTGACCCTCCGACAGCACCCGCTCCCTCGGCACTGACCGTCTACCTCTGCCTGACCCTCCGACAGCGCCCGCTCCCTCAGCGCTGACCCTCCGACAGCGCCCGCTCCCTCGGCACTGACCGTCTACCTCTGCCCTGACCCTCCGACAGCACCCGCTCCCTCAGCACTGACCCTCCGGCAGCGCCGCCTCCCTCGGCACTGACCCTCCGACAGCGCCCGCTCCCTCGGCGCTGACCCTCTACCTCTGCCCTGACCCTCCGACAGCGCCCGCTCCCTCAGCACTGACCCTCCGGCAGCGCCCCCTCCCTCGGCACTGACCCTCGGACATCGCCCGCTCCCTCAGCACTGACCCTCGGACATCGCCCGCTCCCTCAGCACTGACCCTCCGGCAGCGCCCCCTCCCTCGGCACTGACCCTCCGACAGCACCCGCTCCCTCAGCACTGACCCTCGGACATCGCCCGCTCCCTCAGCACTGACCCTCCGACAGCGTCCGCTCCCTCAGCACTGACCCTCCGACAGCACCCCGCTCCCTCGGCACTGACCTCCGGCAGCGCCCCCTCCCTCGGCACTGACCCTCCGACAGCGCCCGCCTCCCTCGGCGCTGACCCTCCGACAGTGCCCGCTCCCTCAGCGCTGACCCTCCGACAGCGCCCGCTCCCTCGGCACTGACCCTCTACCTCTGCCCTGACCCTCCGACAGCACCCGCTCCCTCAGCACTGACCCTCCGACAGCGCCGCTCCCTCGGCGCTGACCCTCCGACAGCGCCCGCTCCCTCGGCGCTGACCCTCCGACAGCGCCCGCTCCCTCGGCGCTGACCCTCCGACAGCGCCCGCTCCCTCGGCGCTGACCCTCCGACAGCGCCCGCTCCCTCGGCGCTGAGCCTCCGACAGCGCCCGCTCCCTCGGCGCTGAGCTCCGACAGCGCCCGCTCCCTCGGCGCTGACCCTCCGACAGCGCCCCGCTCCCTCGGCGCTGACCCTCCGACAGCGCCCGCTCCCTCGGCGCTGACCCTCCGACAGCGCCCGCTCCCTCGGCGCTGACCCTCCGACAGCGCCCGCTCCCTCGGCGCTGACCCTCCGACAGCGCCCGCTCCCTCGGCGCTGACCCTCCGACAGCGCCCGCTCCCTCGGCGCTGACCCTCCGACAGAGCCCGCTCCCTCGGCGCTGACCCTCCGACATCGCCCGCTCCCTCGGCGCTGACCCTCGGACATCGCCCGCTCCCTCGGCGCTGACCCTCGGACATCGCCCGCTCCCTCGGCGCTGACCCTCCGACATCGCCCGCTCCCTCGGCGCTGACCCTCCGACAGCACCCGCTCCCTCGGCACTGACCCTCCGACAGCACCCGCTCCCTCGGCACTGACCCTCCGACAGCGCCCGCTCCCTCGGCACTGACCCTCCGGCAGCGCCCCCCTCCCTCGGCGTGACCCTCCGACAGCGCCCGCTCCCTCGGCGCTGACCCTCCGACAGCACCCGCTCCTCGGCACTGACCGTCTACCTCTGCCTGACCCTCCGACAGCGCCCGCTCCCTCAGCGCTGACCCTCCGACAGCGCCCGCTCCCCTCGGCACTGACCGTCTACCTCTGCCCTGACCCTCCGACAGCACCCGCTCCCTCAGCACTGACCCTCCGGCAGCGCCGCCTCCCTCGGCACTGACCCTCCGACAGCGCCGCCTCCCTCGGCGCTGACCCTCCGACAGCGCCCGCTCCCTCGGCGCTGACCCTCTACCTCTGCCCTGACCCTCCGACAGCGCCGCTCCCTCAGCACTGACCCCTCCGGCAGCGCCCCCTCCCTCGGCACTGACCCTCGGACATCGCCCGCTCCCTCAGCACTGACCCTCGGACATCGCCCGCTCCCTCAGCACTGACCCTCCGGCAGCGCCCCCTCCCTCGGCACTGACCCTCCGACAGCACCCGCTCCCTCAGCACTGACCCTCGGACATCGCCCGCTCCCTCAGCACTGACCCTCCGACAGCGTCCGCTCCCTCAGCACTGACCCTCCGACAGCGCCCGCTCCCTCAGCACTGACCCTCCGACAGCACCCGCTCCCTCAGCACTGACCCTCCGACAGCGCCCGGTCCCTCAGCACTGACCCTCCGACATCGCCCGCTCCCTCAGCACTGACCCTCCGACAGCGCCCGCTCCCTCAGCACTGACCCTCCGACAGCGCCCGCTCTCCACTCAATTTGATATTAACCCCAAGATATTCCGAAGTTTCTGAAATATTTTTAATTTAAACAAAATACATGGAGAGCTTTATATGGCAAAGCAGCACAGGAACTGCACGCGGCGCTGAGTGCGGGTCTGACCGAGGATACGCAGACCGGGGGGAGCTGCGCACGGCGCTGAGTGCGGGGTCTGACCGAGGGATACGCAGACCGGGGGGAGCTGCGCACAGCGCTCCGAGTGCGGGTCTGACCGAGGGATACGGAGACCGGGGGGAGCTGCGCACGGCGCTCCGAGTGCGGGTCTGAC
This sequence comes from Stegostoma tigrinum, assembly GCF_030684315.1. Lineage (NCBI taxonomy): Eukaryota > Metazoa > Chordata > Chondrichthyes > Orectolobiformes > Stegostomatidae > Stegostoma > Stegostoma tigrinum. The sequence goes on from NW_026728337.1 coordinate 46,450, forward strand.
CGAGGGATACGGAGACCGGGGGGGAGCTGCGCACCGGCGTTCCGAGTGCGGGTCTGGCTGAGGGATACGGAGACCGGGGGGAGCTGCGCGCGGCGCTCCGAGTGCGGGTCTGACCGAGGGATACGGAGACCGGGGGGAGCTGCGCGCGGCGCTCCGAGTGCGGGTCTGACCGAGGGATACGGAGACCGGGGGGAGCTGCGCACGGCGTTCCGAGTGCGGGTCTGACCGAGGGATACGGAGACCGGGGGGAGCTGCGCACGGCGCTCCGAGCCCGGGTCTGACCGAGGAGAGTCGGGGCTGGGGGTGGACGGGGGCGTGCAATACAACTGGAATGGAACGGGGCCCGATTTTGCTCGTGTAGCTCCGCGTGGGCAGGCTGAACGGCCTCGCCCTGCGTTCAGACATGGCTCTCGAAGCTCCGTGATGGCCGGCGCTGCGTTTCCGGCACGTTCGCCGTTTGGAGGAGGGCGCCAGGGTGGGCTAAATGCTTACGGAGTGCAGGCAGTGGGAGCAGCCGGGGCCGTCGGGGTCGGGGCGGGGTAGAGAGAGAGAGAGAGAGAGAGAGAGAGAGATTCGGCAAGGTTAGTGGCCTAGCAACAGCCTCTGATCTGAGATTACTCTCCCTCTTTTATCGCATTTCAGTGGAGAAAAGGGTTGGGGAGCACTTGCATGTGGGTGGTTGGGGGGGGAGGGTGTGCGAGTGTGCCTGGGCCTTCGGGGACCCCGCCGCACCCCCCCACTGGCCCACCACCACCCCGCCAGCAACCCCCGCCCTCCTCACCCCCCCCCCCTCTCCCCCAACCGCTTCATTTCTTCTTCACTGAGCCCAGTTTGGGCTTGCCGCTCTTGGGGTGATCGTCGGACTTCTGCTTCCGCACCCGGTCATCCTTCCTCGTTTTGGAGAGGTTCTCGTAGACCGTGGGATCCTCACTGTGGTTGCTGCAGGGGTTCGGTGGGGGGTGGGGGGTGGGGGTGGGGGTGGGGTGGTAGTTGCGGAGGTGGGGGGGGGGGGTGGGTTGGTGGAGAGAGTGTGTGTGAGAGGTCGAATGGCAAACATCTCTACCCGCGCCCCCCACCCCCCCCGCCAACCGCTGCCGCTCCCCTTCGCAAACGGCCTCCGAGACGCTCTGGAGAGAACCTTCGCTGCTTAGCCTCCTGAACCCTCCGTCTTCGCACAAACACGTACACCCACCGCCCCCCCCCCCCCGCCCAGCTCCCTCCCCCCGTGACCACCCCGAACTAACAAACCACGCTCACGCTCTCTACCCACCCACCCCTTGGGCGACAGCCGGGCCTGACAGCATCGGTCGGGCGATTTTCCATCGTGTCCCTACCCTCTACCCACCCTCCCCCCCCCACCCCCCCACCCAGGGCCTTACTTTGACACCTTGCGGGACAGCTTCCCGTGTTGGGAATTCTTCTGCGCCGGGTAGTGGATGTTCCCGTACTCGGATCCCGCGTCCGTGGTCTCCTGCGGAGAGGGAGGGAGAAGGCGCGGCGGAGTCAGGGCGGTATCGGCGGTCTAGCAACAGCCTCTGAAGCCGCGCGGCGCGCGTTTCGGGCCACCCCTTCTCCCCCCTCCCCCCGCCAACGGAACGGGAGGAGAGGAGTGAACGGGATCAGGGTTGGTTGGGGTGGGGTGGGGTGGGGTGGGGGGGGGATCAGAATAAAGTTGCGAGGGTCCGGGTTCCACCCCGGCTCCCTCCCCCACCCCACCCCAACCGCTCCCCCAAAAGGATCAAAGGAAGCGCGGTTCAGTGTTACGGGGATGGGGGGGCATGGGCGGTGGGGGTAAAAGGATGGGTTGGGGTGAAGGTTTGGGAGGGGGTGGGTGGTTTTGGGGAGGGGGGGACGTGGTATTTAATTCGCTTCGCGTCCTCCGTCAGAATGGGGTGGGCGAGGGGGGCGGGGCGAGGGGGTCGAGGGGCGGGGCGAGGGGGTCGGGGGGCGGGGGGGTGCGGTTGCGCGCGGTGGAGGGAGACGAGGAGAGAGAGAAAGGCCGGGGGTGGTGGGAAAGGGAGGGAAGGGTGAG
>NW_026728337.1:48681-88681 GCF_030684315.1 Stegostoma tigrinum
CAGTGAGGGGTGTGGGGTGTATCGGTGTGTTACAGTGAGGGGTGTGGGGTGTATCGGTGTGTTACAGTGATGGGTGTTGGGTATCTCGGTGTGTTACAGTGAGGGGTGTGGGGTGTATCGGTGTGTTACAGTGAGGGGTGTGGGGTGTATCGGTGTGTTACAGTGAGGGGTGTGGGTATATCGGTGTGTTACAGTGAGGGTGTGGGGTGTATCGGTGTGTTACAGTGAGGGGTGTGGGGTGTATCGGTGTGTTACAGTGAGGGGTGTGGGGTGTATCGGTGTGTTACAGTGAGGGGTGTGGGTGTACCGGTGTGTTACAGTGAGGGTGCGGGTGTATCGGTGTGTTACAGTGAGGGGTGTGGGGTGTACCGGTGTGTTACAGTGACAGAGAGAGGGACAGAGACGGGGGGAGTGGACGGGGAGAGAGGGACAGAGACGGGAAGGAAGCGGACAGAGAGGAGAGGGACAGAGGTGGTGGGGAGCAGACAGAGAGAGGGACAGAGATGGGGGATGTCGGGGGTGTCGGACAGACAGAGAGAGAGGGACAGAGAGACGGGGGTTTGGTTGGGGGGGTGGGGGTGTCGGACAGACAGAGAGAGGGGCAGAGAGACGGGGGTTTGGTTGGGGGGGTGGGGGTGTCGGACAGACAGAGAGAGAGGGACAGAGAGACGGGGGTTTGGTTGGGGGGGGTGGGGGTGTCGGACAGACAGAGAGAGAGGACAGAGAGACGGGGGTTTGGTTGGGGGGGGTGGGGTGTCGACAGACAGAGAGAGAGGGACAGAGAGACGGGGGTTTGGTGGGGGGGTGGGGTGTCGGACAGACAGAGAGAGAGGGACAGAGAGACGGGGGTTTGGTTGGGGGGGGTGGGGGTGTCGGACAGACAGAGAGAGAGGGACAGAGAGACGGGGGTTTGGTTGGCGGGGGTGGGGGTGTCGGACAGACAGAGAGAGGGGCCAGCGGAGCGAACAGCTCCTGCTCTGGCCGGGCTGTGTGCGACCCACCTCTCGTTGGTGGGGTCCGAGCAGTTGAGGGGGTATTTGAGGTCGATGATGGTCCCATCCTTGTCCTGCAGAATGTTCTCCTGCTCTGTGTAGTACTGCACCAGCTCGGACAGGGTGGCGAATTTCTCCCCCCCGTACAGGTCGTAGTAATCGCCCGTGTTTTGGATTCTGATGTGGGTGACCTGTTCACCAACTCTGGCAGCGCAGGAAATCAGAGGCGTCAGGCCCGTTCGGTACACCGGCTCCCTCTGTACCCACCCCACCGTCTCTCTGTGCCCCCATCTCTCTGTCTCTGTCCCCCCCCCTTCTCTCTCTCTGTCCCATCCTCTGTCTCTGTCTCTCTGACTCTCTGCACCCCCTCTCTCTGTCTCTCTCTGTGCCCCACTCTGTCTCTGTCTCTGTCTCCGTCTCTGTCCCTCTCTCTCTGTCCGCCCCCCTCGCTCTGTCTCTGTCCCCCCCCCCCACGCCTCTCTGTCCCTCTCTCTCTGTCTCTATCTGTCTCTCTGCCTGTCTCTATCTCTCTCTCTCCCCCCTCTCTCTCTGTCTCTCTCTGTACCCACTCTGTCTCTCTCTGTCCCTCCCCCGTCTCTCTGTCCCTCCCCCGTCTCTCTGTCCCTCTCTCACTCCCTCTCTTCCACCCCTCCCTCTCTCCCCGTCTCCCTCTCCCCGCCTCTCTCTCTCTCTCCCTCTCTCTCCCCCCACCCCTCTCTCTCTGTCTGTCTCTCTCTCTCCACCCCACCACCTCGCTCGGCACCGTACTCACCTTATTGAGAGTGAGAAATCCCCGGGGTTTTGCTTGCTCGGCCGGGCCAGGAAACTTCCATGGACGCCCCGGGCCTTCAGGAGTTTCTCGGCTTCCGTCCCACTGATGTCCCTGTGGAACCACCTATGGAAAGGGGTGGGGAGGGGTGGCAGGGGTGGGTGTACGAGAGAGCGTCGGGGTCAGTGAGAAACCCACAGCAGAGCGACATCTTCGCCCCCACGCCCACCCCCCACCAGTGGCCGACACTTCCCCCGCTCCACCCCGACCTCACGTTGCCCATTCAACATTGACGCCCAGGATAGACTGGAGGAGGGTCGTGGGAAGGGGGCTGCTGTTGGCGGGGGGTGGGGGGGGGGGCGGGGGGCGGGGATCAGGGAAGTGCCGGAGGGTCACGGGAGTAGATTTTCCCGGAGATATCCAACCAGGATCCACGGCCAGGGTGGGAGCTGCGCTCTCGGGACACAACGTAATGAAGGGCTGGGAGGATCGGTCGGCCTGTAGACAAGAGAGAGTCAGGACGAAACGGCTGCTGGTTGGACTGATTGGCGGATTTAGCCCCCAAGGGTTCGGGAGAAGACGTTGACAAGCGAATAGGACGGGTGATAGTGGCGACGGTGGGAGGCAGAGGAGGGCAGGGGGGAGGGAGGTGCGCAGGTGCTGTTTCTCCACACCCCCTCAAACAGGCCCACTGGTGTCTGATAGTCTGCGCGAGCAATTTGGAAGAGAATATAGCGGGCCGGGAGCATAGGTTGGCAGTGGACGCTCCAATTGCTGGCCAGGAGCAGAGCGAAAGCAGTAACACAAGATAACAGAGAGATCCATCCTGAGAGAGAGAGAGAGACGGGACTGAGAGACACCAGTCAGTGTACAGATATCTCCCTGAGAGAGAGAGGGGACTGAGAGACACCAGTCAGTGTACAGATATCTCCCTGAGAGAGAGAGGGGACTGAGAGACACCAGTCAGTGTACAGATATCTCCCTGAGAGAGAGAGAGGGGGGACTGAGAGACACCAGTCAGTGTACAGATATCTCCCGGAGAGAGAGAGGGGGGACTGAGAGACACCAGTCAGTGTACAGATATCTCCCTGAGAGAGAGAGAGGGGACTGAGAGACACCAGTCAGTGTACAGATATCTCCCTGAGAGAGAGAGAGGGGACTGAGAGACACCAGTCAGTGTACAGATATCTCCCTGAGAGAGAGAGAGGGGACTGAGAGACACCAGTCAGTGTACAGATATCTCCCTGAGAGAGAGAGAGAGGGGGGACTGAGAGACACCAGTCAGTGTACAGATATCTCCCTGAGAGAGAGAGAGGGGGGACTGAGAGACACCAGTCAGTGTACAGATATCTCCCTGAGAGAGAGTGGGGGGGACTGAGAGACACCAGTCAGTGTACAGATATCTCCCTGAGAGAGAGGGGGACTGAGAGACACCAGTCAGTGTACAGATATCTCCTGAGAGAGAGAGAGGGGGACTGAGAGACACCAGTCAGTGTACAGATATCTCCCTGTGAGAGAGAGGGGGGACTGAGAGACACCAGTCAGTGTACAGATATCTCCCTGAGAGAGAGAGAGAGGGGGACTGAGAGACACCAGTCAGTGTACAGATATCTCACTGAGAGAGAGAGAGGGGGGACTGAGAGACACCAGTCAGTGTACAGATATCTCCCTGAGAGAGAGAGAGAGGGGACTGAGAGACACCAGTCAGTGTACAGATATCTCCCTGAGAGAGAGAGAGAGGGGACTGAGAGACACCAGTCAGTGTACAGATATCTCCCTGAGAGAGAGAGAGAGAGAGAGGGGACTGAGAGACACCAGTCAGTGTACAGATATCTCCCTGAGAGAGATGGGGGGGACTGAGAGACACCAGTCAGTGTACAGATATCTCCCTGAGAGAGAGAGAGAGAGAGAGGGGACTGAGAGACACCAGTCAGTGTACAGATATCTCCTGAGAGAGATGGGGGGGACTGAGAGACACCAGTCAGTGTACAGATATCTCCCTGAGAGAGTGAGGGGGGACTGAGAGACACCAGTCAGTGTACAGATATCTCCCTGAGAGAGAGAGGGGGGGACTGAGAGACACCAGTCAGTGTACAGATATCTCCCTGAGAGAGAGAGAGAGGGGACTGAGAGACACCAGTCAGTGTACAGATATCTCCCTGAGAGAGAGAGAGGGGACTGAGAGACACCAGTCAGTGTACAGATATCTCCCTGAGAGAGAGAGGGGGGACTGAGAGACACCAGTCAGTGTACAGATATCTCCCTGAGAGAGAGAGAGAGGGGGACTGAGAGACACCAGTCAGTGTACAGATATCTCCCTGAGAGAGAGAGAGAGGAGAGGGAGAGGGAGAGGGAGAGGGAGGGGGAGAGATGGGGGAGAGGGAGGGAGGAGGGCGACGTGGACGGGGACGCGGATTTAATTCGGTGAACCGCGATGGTGCTGCATTTCGCTGAAACACACAAGGACTGGGGCTGGGGTCTTCCAGAATGGTAGGTGTGTTCCTGGGTGGTGCTGTAGGACCGAGAGACCCCTCGGGGTGTGGGAGGGTGCTGTTGGCGTCGCGGGGAGGGAGGGCGGTGGCGAAGGTGGCGTCTGGGCACCGCTCAGCCCTTCGATTTGGGTGGTTTGCTGGGGGAGGGGTGACATCCCATTGAGAGGTCGTACAGGACCTGGGTGGAGCCCGTGTGTGAGAGAATGTGTGTGAGAGTGTCTCTGTGTGTGAGTGAGTGTGTGTGTGAGTGTGAGTGTGTCAGAGTGTGTGTGTGTGTGTGTGTGTGTGTGTGTGTGTGTGTGTGTGTGTGTGAGAGAGAGAGAGAGAGAGAGAGAGAGAGAGAGTGTGTGTGTGTGTGAATGTCTGTGTGTGTCTATCAGTGTGTATCAGTGTGTATCAGTGTGTATCAGTGTGTGTCAGTGTGTGTCTATCAGTGTGTGTGTGTCAGTGTGTATCAGTGTGTGTGTCAGTGTGTGTCAGTGTGTGTGTATCAGTGTGTGTGTGTCAGTGTGTATCAGTGTGTGTGTGTCAGTGTGTGTGTATCAGTGTGTATCAGTGTGTATCAGTGTGTGTGTGTCAGTGTGTGTGTATCAGTGTGTGTGTGTCAGTGTGTATCAGTGTGTGTGTGTCAGTGTGTGTCAGTGTGTGTCAGTGTGTATCAGTGTGTGTGTGTCAGGTGTATCAGTGTGTGTGTGTCAGTGTGTGTCAGTGTGTATCAGTGTGTGTGTGTCAGTGTGTGTGTGTCAGTGTGTGTCAGTGTGTGTCAGTGTGTATCAGTGTGATCAGTGTGTGTGTATCAGTGTGTGTGTGTCAGTGTGTGTGTGTCAGTGTGTGTGTGTCAGTGTGTGTCAGTGTGTATCAGTGTGTGTGTGTCAGTGTGTGTATCAGTGTGTGTCAGTGTGTGTCAGTGTGTGTCAGTGTGTGTCAGTGTGTGTGTGTCAGTGTGTGTATCAGTGTGTGTCAGTGTGTGTGTGTCAGTGTGTGTCAGTGTGTGTCAGTGTGTATCAGTGTGTGTGTGTCAGTGTGTGTGTCAGTGTGTGTGTCAGTGTGTGTGTCAGTGTGTGTATCAGTGTGTGTCAGTGTGTGTCAGTGTGTATCAGTGTGCGTCAGTGTGTGTGTGTCAGTGTGTATCAGTGTGTGTCAGTGTGTGTGTGTCAGTGTGTATCAGTGTGTGTGTGTCAGTGTGTGTATCAGTGTGTGTCAGTGTGTGTGTGTCAGTGTGTGTATCAGTGTGTGTCAGTGTGTGTGTGTCAGTGTGTGTCAGTGTGTATCAGTGTGTGTGTGTCAGTGTGTGTGTGTCAGTGTGTGTCAGTGTGTATCAGTGTGTGTGTGTCAGTGTGTGTATCAGTGTGTGTCAGTGTGTGTCAGTGTGTGTCAGTGTGTATCAGTGTGCGTCAGTGTGTGTGTATCAGTGTGTGTCAGTGTGTGTCAGTGTGTATCAGTGTGTGTCAGTGTGTGTGTGTCAGTGTGTGTCAGTGTGTGTCAGTGTGTGTCAGTGTGCGTCAGTGTGTGTGTGTCAGTGTGTGTCAGTGTGTATCAGTGTGTGTGTGTCAGTGTGTGTATCAGTGTGTGTCAGTGTGTGTCAGTGTGTGTCAGTGTGTATCAGTGTGCGTCAGTGTGTGTGTATCAGTGTGTGTCAGTGTGTGTCAGTGTGTGTCAGTGTGTATCAGTGTGCGTCAGTGTGTGTGTGTCAGTGTGTGTCAGTGTGTATCAGTGTGCGTCAGTGTTGTGTGTCAGTGTGTATCAGTGAGCGTCAGTGTGTGTGTATCAGTGTGTGTCAGTGTGTATCAGTGTGTGTCAGTGTGTATCAGTGTGTGTCAGTGTGTGTCAGTGTGTATCAGTGTGCGTCAGTGTGTGTGTGTCAGTGTGTGTATCAGTGTGTGTCAGTGTGTGTGTCAGTGTGTATCAGTGTGCGTCAGTGTGTGTGTATCAGTGTGCGTCAGTGTGTGTGTATCAGTGTGTATCAGTGTGTATCAGTGTGTATCAGTGTGCGTCAGTGTGTGTGTATCAGTGTGTGTCAGTGTGTATCAGTGTGTGTCAGTGTGTGTCAGTGTGTATCAGTGTGTATCAGTGTGTGTCAGTGTGTGTCAGTGTGTATCAGTGTGCGTCTGTGTGTGTGTCAGTGTGTATCAGTGTGTGTCAGTGTGTGTCAGTGTGTGTCAGTGTGTCAGTGTGTGTCAGTGTGTGTCAGTGTGTGTCAGTGTGTATCAGTGTGCGTCAGTGTGTGTGTGTCAGTATGTATCAGTGTGTGTCAGTGTGTGTGTGTCAGTGTGTATCAGTGTGTGTGTGTCAGTGTGTGTATCAGTGTGTGTCAGTGTGTGTGTGTCAGTGTGTGTCAGTGTGTATCAGTGTGTGTGTGTCAGTGTGTGTATCAGTGTGTGTATCAGTGTGTGTATCAGTGTGTGTCAGTGTGTGTCAGTGTGTGTCAGTGTGTATCAGTGTGTGTGTGTCAGTGTGCGTCAGTGTGCGTCAGTGTGTGTGTGTGTGTGTGTGTCAGTGTGTATCAGTGTGTGTGTGTGTGTGTGTGTGAGAGAGAGATTTACCAGGATGTTGCCACATGAGGCCTCCGGACGGGAGATGACAACAGATTCACACAAAGTGAACCACAACACCTCCATCGATCCCCGAAATAAACTCCGGAGACCACAAGCTCCCTCTACACCGTCCCCCCGCCCCATCACACACTCCCAGGGACAGGGGGTTAGATACAGGGTAAAGCTCCCTCTACACCGTCCCCCCGCCCATCACACACTCCCAGGGACAGGGGGTTAGATACAGGGTAAAGCTTCCTCTACACCGTCCCCCCATCAAACACTCCCAGGGACAGGGGGTTAGATACAGGGTAAAGCTTCCTCTACACCATCCCCCCATCAACACTCCAGGGACAGGGGGTGAGATACAGGGTAAAGCTCTCTCTACACCGTCCCCCCGCCCCATCACACACTCCCAGTTACAGGGGTGAGATACAGGGTAAAGCTCCCTCTACACCGTCCCCCCGCCCCATCAAACACTCCCAGGGACCAGGGGTAGATACAGGGTAAAGCTCCCTCTACACCGTCCCCCCGCCCCATCAAACACTCCCAGGGACAGGGGGTAGATACAGGGTAAAGCTCCCTCTACACCGTCCCCCCGCCCCATCAAACACTCCCAGGGACAGGGGGTAGATACAGGGTAAAGCTCCCTCTACACCGTCCCCCCGCCCCATCACACACTCCCAGGGACAGGGGTGAGATACAGGGTAAAGCTCCCTCTACACCGTCCCCCCGCCCCATCAAACACTCCCAGGGACAGGGGGTTAGACACAGGGTAAAACTCCCTCTACACCGTCCCCCCCATCAAACACCCCCAGGGACAGGGAGTTAGATACAAGGCAAAGCTTCCTCTACACCGTCCCCCCCCATCAACACTCCCAGGGACAGGGGGTTAGATACAGGGTAAAGCTCCCTCTACACTGTTTCCCCCATCAAACACTCCCAGGGACAGGGGGTTAGATACGGGGTAAAGCTCCCTCTACACCGTCCCCTACCCATCAAACACTCCCAGGGCAAGGGGGTTCGATACAGGGTAAAGCTCTCTCTACACCGTTCCTCCCCCCGACAACCACCCCCATTAAAATCCTCCCGGGGACAGCGCGGGGGTTAGGAAGCCGGGGGGGTGGGGGGGCGGGAGTGGGCGAGTGTGGGGGGAGGAGGGGCAGTGGGGAGGCGGAGGCGGGGGCGGGAGGAGGGGGGATGTGGGAAGGGGGGGAATGCGGGGAGGAGGGGGGGGGAATGCGGGAGGAGGGGGGGGAATGCGGGGAGGAGGGGGGGATGCGGGGAGGAGGGGGGGGGGAATGCGGGGAGGAGGGGGGGGGGATGCGGGGAGGGGGGGGGGGGAAATGCGGGGAGGAGGGGGGGGAATGCGGGGAGGAGGGGGGGGAATGCGGGGAGGAGGGGAGGGGGATGCGGGGAGGAGGGGGGGGGATGCGGGAGGAGGGGGGGGGATGCGGGGAGGAGGGGGGGGGATGCGGGGAGGAGGCGGGGGGGATGCGGGAGGAGGCGGGGGGGATGCGGGGAGGAGGGGGGGGATGCGGGGAGGAGGCGGGGGGGATGCGGGAGGAGGGGGGGGGAATGCGGGGAGGGGGGGGGGGGAATGCGGGAGGAGGGGGGGGAATGCGGGGAGGAGGGGGGGGGAATGCGGGGAGGAGGGGGGGGATGCGGGGAGGAGGGGGGGGAGATGCGGGGAGGAGGGGGGGGGAATGCGGGGAGGAGGGGGGGGGAATGCGGGGAGGAGGGGGGGGGAATGCGGGGAGGAGGGGGGGAATGCGGGGAGGAGGCGGGGGGAATGCGGGAGGAGGGGGGATGCGAGGGGGAATGCGGGAGGTGGGGGGGATGCGGGGAGGAGGGGGGGGAATGCGGGGAGGAGGGGGGATGCGAGGGGGAATGCGGGAGGTTGGGGGGGATGCGGGGAGGAGGGGGGGGGAATGCGGGGAGGAGGGGGGGGATTGCGGGGAGGAGGCGGGGGGGATGCGGGGAGGAGGCGGGGGGGATGCGGGAGGAGGGGAGGGGGATGCGGGGAGGAGGGGGGGGATGCGGGGAGGAGGGGGGGGATGCGGGGAGGAGGGGGGGGAAATGCGGGGAGGAGGGGGGGGATGCGGGGAGGAGGCGGGGGGGATGCGGGGAGGAGGGGGGGGGATTGCGGGGAGGGGGGGGGGAATTGCGGGGAGGAGGGGGGGGATGCGGGGAGGAGGGGGGGGATGCGGGGAGGGGGGGGGGGAATGCGGGGAGGAGGGGGGGGGATGCGGGGAGGAGGGGGGGGATGCGGGGAGGAGGGGGGGATGCGGGGAGGGGGGGGGGGGAATGCGGGGAGGAGGGGGGGGATGAGGGGAGTAGGGGGGATGCGAGGGGGAATGCGGGGAGGTTGGGGGGATGCGGGGAGGAGGGGGGGGGGAATGCGGGGAGGAGGGGGGGGGAGATGCGGGGAGGAGGGGGGGGGATGCGGGGAGGGGGGGGGGAATGCGGGGGAGGGGGGGGGAGATGCGGGAGGAGGGGGGGGGATGCGGGGAGGGGGGGGGAATGCGGGGAGGAGGGGGGGATGAGGGGAGTAGGGGGGATGCGAGGGGGAATGCGGGAGGTTGGGGGGGAATGCGGAGGTGGGGGGGATGCGGGGAGGAGGGAGTTTGCTGGGAGGGCGGGGGGGGGGTGGATGCCGGGTTGGGGGATGCGGAGCGGTGGGGTGGGTGGTGGGTGGGGGTTGGGAGGGGGTGCCCCGTTTTCGGACCCCACCGACACACCCCCACCCAACCCCCCCCACCCCAAAAAACAAACGCCGGCCTTCCCCCGTAACGCGGGATTGCCGGGGTTCGAGCGGGGCTGGTGGGTGGGGGTGGGGGGGGGGGAGGGGGAGGTGGTAGGGAGGAGGTGCTGTCCCACGCCACTCGGGAAAGCACCCCCCCCCCCTCCCCCCCCCAACGACCCCGGCAAACCGGCCACCAACCGACCTCCCCCCCAACCCCCCCACCCTCCACCCACCGACGCCACCGAACTCCGGCGCCCACAAAGTTTCAAGTCTTACCTCACCATCGCGAGTCCGGGGCCGCGGAGCGAGAATGAGCCGAAAGTTGGGAGTGGGGGAGTATCTGCGAAGGAAAAATGTAGGAAGGGTAGTTCTCGCGGGTGAGGTTGACTCAGCCCCTTCTCTCTCTCCCTCTCTCACTCTCCCTCTCTCTCTCTCCCTCTCTCTCTCTCTCTCTGTGTGTGTGTGTGCGTTTCCTCAGGCCCTCGCATCCGACACAGAGAGGGAGAGAGAGCCAATGACGCCGCACAGTTCCTCGCTGCGTCGCGGTGTCTCTCTGCCGCGGGAGGACGACGGCGGGATCCCCCCCCCCCCCTCCACCCCCGACGAGAGGATGTTCGAGGGCTGGCGGAAACGGCGAGGCGCGCGCGTGCGCACGGGGCGTCGAAGAGAGGGAACTGGCGGAGGGAGGGGAGAGCGAATTTGGAGAACTGCTCGGCGACCCGGCGAGGAGGAAGTTGCAGACGGCAAAAGAGAAGCTTGTGAGAGTGCGGGAGAGAGAGAGAGAGAGAGAGAGAGAGAGGCATAGAGAGACAGAGAGAGAGAGGGATAGAGAGACAGAGAGAGACAGAGAGAGGGATAGAGAGACAGAGAGAGGGATAGAGAGACAGAGAGAGAGAGAGACAGAGACAGAGAGAGAGAGAGACAGAGAGAGAGAGAGAGAGACAGAGAGAGAGAGGGACAGAGAGAGAGAGAGGGACAGAGAGAGAGAGAGAGAGAGAGAGGGAGAGAGAGAGAGACGGACAGAGAAAGAGAGGAACACAGAGAGAGAGAGATGGAGAGGGAGACAGAGGGAGAGAAAGAGAGAGAAAGAGAGAGGGAGAGAGAGAGAGAGACAGATAGAGAGAACGAGGCAGAGAGAGAGAGAGAGAGAGACAGAGAGAGACAGAGTGAGAGAGAGAAGGAGAGAGAGAGAGACGGAGAGAGTGAGGGACAGAGAGAGACAAAGGGAGCACAGAGCGGTTTATACACAGAATAACAGATACCCCCCGGGAGGGAGTTACAGACTGGAATCTGATCGAGGGGGTTCGGGGGGGTTTATATACAGAATAACAGATACCCCCCGGGGAGGGAGTTACAGACTGGAATCTGATCGAGGGGGTTCGGGGGGGTTTATATACAGAATAACAGATACCCCCCGGGGAGGGAGTTACAGACTGGAATCTGATCGAGGGGGTTCGGGGGTTTATATACAGAATAACAGATACCCCCCCCCCGGGGAGGGAGTTACAGACTGAATCTGATCGAGGGGGTTCGGGAGGGTTTATATACAGAATAACAGATACCCCCCCCGGGGAGGGAGTTACAGACTGGAATCTGATCGAGGGGGTTCGGGGGGTTTATATACAGAATAACAGATACCCCCCGGGGAGGAGTTACAGACTGGAATCTTGTGGGGGTTCGGGGGGGTTTATATACAGAATACAGATACCCCCCGGGGAGGAGTTACAGACTGGAATCTGATCGAGGGGGTGCGGGGGGGTTTATATACAGAATAACAGATACCCCCGGGGAGCGAGTTACAGACTGGAATCTGATCGAGGGGGGTTCGGGGGGTTTATATACAGAATAACAGATACCCCCCCCCCCGGGGAGGAGTTACAGACTGGAATCTGATCGAGGGGGTTCGGGGGTGTTTATATACAGAATAACAGATACCCCCCGGGGAGGGAGTTACAGACTGGAATCTGATCGGGGGGGTTTATATACAGAATAACAGATACCCCCCGGGGAGGGAGTTACAGACTGGAATCTGATCGAGGGGGTTCGGGGGGTTTATATACAGAATAACAGATACCCCCCCCCCCGGGGAGGGAGTTACAGACTGGAATCTGATCGAGGGGGTTCGGGGGGGTTTATATACAGAATAACAGATACCCCCCGGGGAGGGAGTTACAGACTGGAATCTGATCGAGGGGTTTCCGGGGGGGTTGACAAAACAGAATAACAGATACCCTCCGGGGAGGGAGTTACAGACTGGAATCTGATCGAGGGGGTTCTGGGGGTTTATATACAGAATAACAGATACCCCCCGGGGAGGGAGTTACAGACTGGAATCTGATCGAGGGGGTTCGGGGGGGGGGTTTATATACAGAATAACAGATACCCCCGGGGAGGGAGTTACAGACTGGAATCTGATCGAGGGGGTTCGGGGGGGGTTTATATACAGAATAACAGATACCCCCCCCCGGGGAGGGAGTTACAGACTGGAATCTGATCGAGGGGGTTCGGGGGGGTTTATATACAGAATAACAGATACCCCCCGGGGAGGGAGTTACAGACTGGAATCTGATCGAGGGGGTTCGGGGGGTTTATATACAGAATAACAGATACCCCCCGGGGAGGGAGTTACAGCCTGGAATCTGATCGAGGGGGTTCGGGAGGGTTTATATACAGAATAACAGATACCCCCCGGGGAGGGAGTTACAGCCTGGAATCTGATCGAGGGGGTTCGGGGGGGGGGTTTATATACAGAATAACAGATACCCCCCCCCGGGGAGGGAGTTACAGACTGGAATCTGATCGAGGGGGTTCGGGGGGGGTTTATATACAGAATAACAGATACCCCCCGGGGAGGGAGTTACAGACTGGAATCTGATCGAGGGGGTTCGGGGGGTTTATATACAGAATAACAGATACCCCCCGGGGAGGGAGTTACAGACTGGAATCTGATCGAGGGAGTTCGGGGGGGGGTTTAAATACAGAATAACAGATACCCCCCGGGGAGGGAGTTACAGCCTGGAATCTGATCGAGGGGGTTCGGCGGGGGGTTTATATACAGAATAACAGATACCCCCCGGGGAGGGAGTTACAGACTGGAATCTGATCGAGGGGGTTCGGGGGGTTTATATACAGAATAACAGATAACCCCCGGGGAGGGAGTTACAGACTGGAATCTGATCGAGGGGGGTCGGGGGGGGTTTATATACAGAATAACAGATACCCCCCCGGGGAGGGAGTTACAGACTGGAATCTGATCGAGGGGGTTCGGGGGGGTTTATATACAGAATAACAGATACCCCCCGGGAGGGAGTTACAGACTGGAATCTGATCGAGGGGGTTCGGGGGGGGGTTTATATACAGAATAACAGATACCCCCCTAAGGGAGGGAGTAACAGACTGGAATCTGACGGAGGGGGTTCGGGGGTGTTTATATACAGAATAACAGATACCCCCCCACCGGGGAGGGAGTTACAGACTGGAATCTGATCGAGGGGGTTCGGGGGGTTTATATACAGAATAACAGATACCCCCCGGGGAGGGAGTTACAGACTGGAATCTGATCGAGGGGGTTCGGGGGGGTTTATATACAGAATAACAGATACCCCCCGGGGAGGGAGTTACAGACTGGAATCTGATCGAGGGGGTTCGGTGGGGTTTATATACAGAATAACAGATACCCCCCGGGGAGGGAGTTACAGACTGGAATCTGATCGAGGGGGTTCGGGGGGGTTTATATACAGAATAACAGATACCCCCCGGGGAGGGAGTTACAGACTGGAATCTGATCGAGGTGGTTCGGGGTGTTTATATACAGAGTAACAGATACCCCCCGGGGAGGGAGTTACAGACTGGAATCTGATCGAGGGGGTTCGGGGGGGTTTATATACAGAATAACAGATACCCCCCGGGGAGGGAGTTACAGACTGGAATCTGATCGAGGGGGTTCGGGGGGGGTTTATATACAGAATAACAGATACCCCCCGGGGAGGGAGTTACAGACTGGAATCTGATCGAGGGGGTTCGGGGGGGGGTTTATATACAGAATAACAGATACCCCGCCCAGGGAGGGAGTTACAGACTGGAATCTGATCGAGGGGGTTCGGGGGGGGGGGTTATATACAGAATAACAGATACCCCCCGGAGAGGGAGTTACAGACTGGAATCTGATCGAGGGGGTTCGGGGGGGGTTTATATACAGAATAACAGATACCCCCGGGGAGGGAGTTACAGACTGGAATCTGATCGAGGGGGTTCGGGGGGTTTATACACAGAATAACAGATACCCCCCGGGGAGGGAGTTACAGACTGGAATCTGATCGAGGGGGTTCGGGGGGGGTTTATATACAGAATAACAGATACCCCCCGGGGAGGGAGTTACAGACTGGAATCTGATCGAGGGGGTTCGGGGGGGTTTATATACAGAATAACAGATACCCCCCGGGGAGGGAGTTACAGACTGGAATCTGATCGGTTCGGGGGTGTTTATATACAGAATAACAGATACCCCCCGGGAGGGAGTTACAGACTGGAATCTGATCGAGGGGGTTCGGGGGGGGTTTATATACAGAATAACAGATACCCCCCCCCCCCGCCCCGGGGAGGGAGTTACAGACTGGAATCTGATCGAGGGGGTTCGTGGGGTGTTTATATACAGAATAACATATACCCCCCGGGGAGGGAGTTACAGACTGGAATCTGATCGAGGGGGTTCGGGGGGGTTTATATACAGAATAACAGATACCCCCCCGGGGAGGGAGTTACAGACTGGAATCTGATCGAGGGGGTTCGGGGGGTGTTTATATACAGAATAACAGATACCCCCCGGGGAGGGAGTTACAGACTGGAATCTGATCGAGGGGGTTCGGTGGGGTTTATATACAGAATAACAGATACCCCCCCGGGGAGGGAGTTACAGACTGGAATCTGATCGAGGGTTTCGGGGGGGGTTTATATACAGAATAACAGATACCCCCCGGGGAGGGAGTTACAGACTGGAATCTGATCGAGGGGGTTCGGGGGGGTTTATATACAGAATAACAGATACCCCCCGGGAGAGTGAGTTACAGACTGGAATCTGATCGAGGGGGTTCGGGGGAGGTTTATATACAGAATAACAGATACCCCCCGGGGAGGGAGTTACAGACTGGAATCTGATCGAGGGGGTTCGGGGGGGTTTATATACAGAATAACAGATACCCCCCGGGAGGGAGTTACAGACTGGAATCTGATCGAGGGGGTTCGGGGGGGTTTATATACAGAATAACAGATACCCCCCGGGGAGGGAGTTACAGACTGGAATCTGATCGAGGGGGTTCGGGCGGGGTTTATAAACAGAATAACAGATACCCCCCGGGGAGGGAGTTACAGACTGGAATCTGATCGAGGGGGTTCGGGGGGTTTATATACAGAATAACAGATACCCCCCCCCCCCGCCCGGGGAGGGAGTTACAGACTGGAATCTGATCGAGGTGGTTCGGGGGGGTTTATATACAGAATAACAGATACCCCCCGGGGAGGGAGTTACAGACTGGAATCTGATCGAGGGGGTTCGGGGGGGGTTTATATACAGAATAACAGATACCCCCCGGGGAGGGAGTTACAGACTGGAATCTGATCGAGGGGTTTCGGGGGGGTTTATATACAGAATAACAGATACCCCCCGGGCAGGGAGTTACAGACTGGAATCTAATCGAGGGGGTTCGGGGGGGGTTATATACAGAATAACAGATACCACCCGGGGAGGGAGTTACAGACTGGAATCTGATCGAGGGGGTTCGGGGGGGTTTATATTCAGAATAACAGATACCCCCGGGGGAGGGAGTTACAGACTGGAATCTGATCGAGGGGGTTTGGGCGGGGGTTTATATACAGAATAACAGATACCCCCCTAAGGGTGGGAGTTACAGACTGGAATCTGATCGAGGGGGTTCGGGGGGGTTTATATTCAGAATAACAGATACCCCCGGGGAGGGAGTTACAGACTGGAATCTGATCGAGGTGGTTCGGGGGGGTTTATATACAGAATAACAGATACCCCCCTAAGGGAGGGAGTTACAGACTGGAATCTGATCGAGGGGGTTCGGGGGGTTTATACACAGAATAACAGATACCCCCCAGGGAGGGAGTTGCAGACTGGAATCTGATCGAGGGGGTTCGGGGGGGGTTTATATACAGAATAACAGATACCCCCCGGGGAGGGAGTTACAGACTGGAATCTGATCGAGGGGGTTCGGGGGGGTTTATATACAGAATAACAGATACCCCCCGGGGAGGAAGTTACAGACTGGAATCTGATCGAGGGGGTTCGAGGGGGTTTATATACAGAATAACAGATACCCCCCGGGAGGGAGTTACAGACTGGAATCTGATCGAGGGGTTCGGGGGGTTTATATACAGAATAACAGATACCCCCCGGGGAGGGAGTTACAGACTGGAATCTGATCGAGGGGGTTCGGGGGTGTTAATATACAGAATAACAGTTACCCCCCGGGAGGGAGTTACAGACTGGAATCTGATCGAGGGGGTTCGGGGGGTGTTTATATACAGAATAACAGATACCCCCCGGGGAGGGAGTTACAGACTGGAATCTGATCGAGGGGGTTCGGGGGGTTTATATACAGAATAACAGATACCCCCCCGGGAGGGAATTACAGACTGGAATCTGATCGAGGGGGGTTCGGGGGGTTTATATACAGAATAACAGATACCCCCCGGGGAGGGAGTTACAGACTGGAATCTGATCGAGGGGGTTCGGAGGGGTTTATATACAGAATAACAGATACCCCCCGGGGAGGGAGTTACAGACTGGAATCTGATCGAGGGGGTTCGGGGGGGTTTATATACAGAATTACAGATACCCCCCGGGGAAGGAGTTACAGACTGGAATCTGATCGAGGGGGTTCGGGGGGTTTATATACAGAATAACAGATACCCCCGGGGAGGGAGTTACAGACTGGAATCTGATCGAGGGAGTTCGGGGGGGGTTTATATACAGAATAACAGATACCCCCGGGGAGGGAGTTACAGACTGGAATCTGATCGAGGGGGTTCGGGGGGTTTATATACAGAATAACAGATACCCCCGGGAGGGAGTTACAGACTGGAATCTGATCGAGGGGGTTCGGGGGGTTATATACAGAATAACAGATACCCCCCGGGGAGGGAGTTACAGACTGGAATCTGATCGAGGGGGTTCGGGGGGGTTTATATACAGATAACAGATACCCCCCGGGGAGGGAGTTACAGACTGGAATCTAATCGAGGGGGTTCGGGGGGGTTTATATACAGAATAACAGATACCCCCCCGGGGAGGGAGTTACAGACTGGAATCTGATCGAGGGGGTTCGGGGGGGTTTATATACAGAATAACAGATACCCCCCGGGGAGGGAGTTACAGACTGGAATCTGATCGAGGGGGTTCGGGGGGGGTTTATATACAGAATAACAGATACCCCCCGGGGAGGGAGTTACAGAGTGGAATCTGACGGAGGGGGTTCGGGGGGGGTTTATATACAGAATAACAGATACCCCCCGGGGAGGGAGTTACAGACTGGAATCTGATCGAGAGGGTTCGGGGGGGTTTATATACAGAATAACAGATACCCCCCCGGGGAGGGAGTTACAGACTGGAATCTGATCGAGGGGGTTCGGGGGGGGTTTATATACAGAATAACAGATACCCCCCGGGGAGGAGTTACAGAGTGGAATCTGACGGAGGGGGTTCGGGGGGGGTTTATATACAGAATAACAGATACCCCCCCCCGGGGAGGGAGTTACAGACTGGAATCTGATCGAGGGGGTTCGGGGGGGGTTTATATACAGAATAACAGATACCCCCCCCCCAGGGGAGTTACAGACTGGAATCTGATCGAGGGGGTTCGGGGGGTTTATATGCAGAATAACAGATACCCCCGGGGAGGAGTTACAGACTGGAATCTGATCGAGGGGGTTCGTGGGGTGTTTATATACAGAATAACAGATACCCCCGGGGAGGGAGTTACAGACTGGAATCTGATCGAGGGGGTTCGGGGGGTGTTTATATACAGAATAACAGATACCCCCCGGGAGGGAGTTACAGACTGGAATCTGATCGAGGGGTTCGGGGGGGTTTATATACAGAATAACAGATACCCCCCGGGGAGGGAGTTACAGACTGGAATCTGATGGAGGGGGTTCGGGGGGGTTTATATACAGAATAACAGATACCCCCCGGGGAGGGAGTTACAGACTGGAATCTGATCGAGGGGTTCGGTGGGGTTTATATACAGAATAACAGATACCCCCCGGGGAGGGAGTTACAGACTGGAATCTGATCGAGGGTTTCGGGGGGGGTTTATATACAGAATAACAGATACCCCCCGGGGAGGGAGTTACAGACTGGAATCTGATCGAGGGGTTCGGGGGGGTTTATATACAGAATAACAGATACCCCCCGGGAGAGTGAGTTACAGACTGGAATCTGATCGAGGGGGTTCGGGGGGGGTTTAGATACAGAATAACAGATACCCCCCGGGGAGGGAGTTACAGACTGGAATCTGATCGAGGGGGTTCGGGGGGGTTTATATACAGAATAACAGATACCCCCCGGGGAGGGAGTTACAGACTGGAATCTGATCGAGGGGGTTCGGGGGGGTTTATATACAGAATAACAGATACCCCCACGGGGAGGGAGTTACAGACTGGAATCTGATCGAGGGGGTTCCGGGAGTTTATATACAGAATAACAGATACCCCCCCCCGGGAGGGAGTTACAGACTGGAATCTGATCGAGGGTTTCGGGGGGGGTTTATATACAGAATAACAGATACCCCCCGGAGAGGGAGTTACAGACTGGAATCTGATTGAGGGGTTCGGGGGGGTTTATATACAGAATAACAGATACCCCCCGGGGAGGGAGTTACAGACTGGAATCTGATCGAGGGGGTTCGGGGGGGTTTATATACAGAATAACAGATCCCCCCGGGGAGGGAGTTACAGACTGGAATCTGATCGAGGGTTTCGGGGGGGGTTTATATACAGAATAACAGATACCCCCCGGGGAGGGAGTTACAGACTGGAATCTGATTGAGGGGGTTCGGGGGGTTTATATACAGAATAACAGATACCCCCCGGGGAGGGAGTTACAGACTGGAATCTGATCGAGGGGTTCGGGGGGGTTTATATACAGAATAACAGATACCCCCCGGGGAGGGAGTTACAGACTGGAATCTGATCGAGGGGGTTCGGGGGGGTTTATATACAGAATAACAGATACCCCCCGGGGAGGGAGTTACAGACTGGAATCAGATCGAGGGGGTTCGGGGGGGTTTATATACAGAATAACAGATACCCCCCGGGGAGGGAGTTACAGACTGGAATCTGATCGAGGGGGTTCGGGGGGATTTATATACAGAATAACAGATACCCCCGGGGAGGGAGTTACAGACTGGAATCTAATCGAGGGGGTTCGGGGGGTTTATATACAGAATAACAGATACCCCCCGGGGAGGGAGTTACAGCCTGGAATCTGATCGAGGGGGTTCGGGAGGGTTTATATACAGAATAACAGATACCCCCCGGGGAGGGAGTTACAGACTGGAATCTATCGAGGGGGTTCGGGGGGGGTGGGTTTATATACAGAATAACAGATACCCCCCGGGGAGGGAGTTACAGACTGGAATCTGATCGAGGGGGTTCGGGGGGTTTATATACAGAATAACAGATACCCCCCGGGGAGGGAGTTACAGACTGGAATCTGATCGAGGGGATTCGGGAGGTTTATATACAGAATAACAGATACCCCCCGGGGAGGGAGTTACCGACTGGAATCTGATCGAGGGGGTTCGGGGGGGTTTATATACACAATAACAGATACCCCCCGGGGAGGGAGTTACAGACTGGAATCTGATCGAGGGGGTTCGGGCGGGTTTATATACAGAATAACAGATACCCCCCGGGGAGGGAGTTACAGACTGGAATCTGATCGAGGGGGTTCGGGGGGGTTTATATACAGAATAACAGATACCCCCCGGGGAGGGAGTTACAGACTGGAATCTGATCGAGGGGGTTCGGGGGGGTTTATATACAGAATAACAGATACCCCCCGGGGAGGGAGTTACAGACTGGAATCTGATCGAGGGGGTTCGGGGGGGTTTATATACAGAATAACAGATACCCCCCGGGGAGGGAGTTACAGACTGGAATCTGATCGAGGTGGTTCGGGGGGGTTTATATACAGAATAACAGATACCCCCCGGGGAGGGAGTTACAGACTGGAATCTGATCGAGGTGGTTCGGGGGGTTTATATACAGAATAACAGATACCCCCCGGGGAGGGAGTTACAGACTGGAATCTGATCGAGGGGGGTCGGGGGGGGTTTATATACAGAATAACAGATACCCCCCGGGGAGGGAGTTACAGACTGGAATCTGATCGAGGGGGTTCGGGGGGGGGTTTATATACAGAATAACAGATACCCCCCCGGGGAGGGAGTTACAGACTGGAATCTGATCGAGGGGGGTCGGGGGGGTTTATATACAGAATAACAGATACCCCCCTAAGGGAGGGAGTTACAGACTGGAATCTGATCGAGGGGGTTCGAGGGGGTTTATATACAGAATAACAGATACCCCCCGGGAGGGAGTTACAGACTGGAATCTGATCGAGGGGGTTCGGGGGGTTTATATACAGAATAACAGATACCCCCCGGGGAGGGAGTTACAGACTGGAATCTGATCGAGGGGGTTCGGGGGTGTTTATAAACAGAATAACAGTTACCCCCCGGGGAGGGAGTTACAGACTGGAATCTGATCGAGGGGGTTCGGGGGGTGTTTATATACAGAATAACAGATACCCCCCGGGGAGGGAGTTACAGACTGGAATCTGATCGAGGGGGTTCGGGGAGGTTTATATACAGAATAACAGATACCCCCCGGGGAGGGAGTTACAGACTGGAATCTGATCGATGGGGTTCGGGGGGGGTTATATACAGAATAACAGATACCCCCCGGGAGGGAGTTACAGATTGGAATCTGATTGAGGGGGTTCGGGGGGGGGTTTATATACAGAATAACAGATACCCCCCTAAGGGAGGGAGTTACAGACTGGAATCTGATTGAGGGGGTTCGGGGGGGTTTATATACAGAATAACAGATACCCCCCCGGGGAGGGAGTTACAGACTGGAATCTGATCGAGGGGGTTCGGGGGGGGTTTATATACAGAATAACAGATACCACCCGGGGAGGGAGTTACAGACTGGAATCTGATCGAGGGGGTTCGGGGGTGTTTATATACAGAATAACAGATACCCCCCGGGGAGGGAGTTACAGACTGGAATCTGATCGAGGGGGTTCGGAGGGGTTTATATACAGAATAACAGATACCCCCCGGGGAGGGAGTTACAGACTGGAATCTGATCGAGGGGGTTCAGGGGGGGGTTTATATACAGAAAAACAGATACCCCCCGGGGAGGGAGTTACAGACTGGAATCTGATCGAGGGGGTTCGGGGGGGGGTTTATATACAGAAAAACAGATACCCCCCGGGGAGGGAGTTACAGACTGGAATCTGATCGAGGGGTTCGGGGGGGTTTATATACAGAATAACAGATACCCCCCCCCCGGGGAGGGAGTTACAGACTGGAATCTGATCGAGGGGGTTCGGCGGGGGGGTTTATACATAGAATAACAGATACCCCCCGGGGAGGGAGTTACAGACTGGAATCTGATCGAGGGGGTTCGGGGGGGTTTATATACAGAATAACAGATACCCCCCCCTAAGGGAGGGAGTTACAGACTGGAATCTGATCGAGGGGGTTCGGGGGGGGTTTATATACAGAATAACAGATACCCCCCTAAGGGAGGGAGTTACAGACTGGAATCTGATCGAGGGGGTTCGGGGGGGTTTATATACAGAATAACAGATACCCCCCGGGAGGGAGTTACAGACTGGAATCTGATCGAGGGGGTTCGGGGGGGTTTATATACAGAATAACAGATACCCCCCGGGGAGGGAGTTACAGACTGGAATCTGTTTGAGGGGTTCGGGGGGTTTATATACAGAATAACAGATACCCCCCGGGGAGGGAGTTACAGACTGGAATCTGATCGAGGGGGTTCGGGGGTGTTTATATACAGAGTAACAGATACCCCCCGGAGAGGGAGTTACAGACTGGAATCTAATTGAGGGGGTTCGGGGGGGTTTATATACAGATTAACAGATACCCCCCGGGGAGGGAGTTACAGACTGGAATCTGATCGAGGGGGTTCGGGGGGGTTTATATACAGAATAACAGATACCCCCCGGGGAGGGAGTTACAGACTGGAATCTGATCGAGGGGGTTCGGGGGTGTTTATATACAGAGTAACAGATACCCCCCGGGGAGGGAGTTACAGACTGGAATCTGATGGAGGGGGTTCGGGGGGGTTTATATACAGAGTAACAGATACCCCCCGGAGAGGGAGTTACAGACTGGAATCTGATTGAGGGGGTTCGGGGGGGTTTATATACAGAATAACAGATACCCCCCGGGGAGGGAGTTACAGACAGGAATCTGATCGAGGGGGTTCGGGGGGGTTTATATACAGAATAACAGATACCCCCCGGGGAGGGAGTTACAGACTGGAATCTGATTGAGGGGGATCGGGGGGGTTTATATACAGAATAACAGATACCCCCCCCCCCCGGGGAGGGAGTTACAGACTGGAATCTGATCGAGGGGGGCGGACTGCAATGTTATATCTCGTTCCCTTCTCATGACTGTTGAATTCTGCGCCCGAATGACTCATCCCAATATTGAACGCCCCTCTCCCCCGCACCCCCCCTGCACCCCCCCCCCCCCCCGCTCCCAGATTCCTGATCTCTTACCTGAGTTCCCTTCGTTTGCCCGCAGTTTGAATGATCCCGGCGTTCCTCTCTTGATCTCTGCTCCCGTAGATCCCTTCTTCCCACCCCCCACCCCCCCACCACTGCTCTCACCTCCCCATTTCACTCCAGATCCCTGGCCTCCAAGGTCTGAGTGCTTGGCAGCAGCCCCCACCCCACCCCACCCCCACCCGCCAACCCTCGCTCGTTTCGAATGCCCCGGACGCCTCTGTGACCGAGAGAGGAAGGGAGAGAGCGAGTGGGTCGAGGGTGTCCTGCCCGCACCTCACTGAGCAGTCCCGATCGCATCAGGCATTGAGGAAATGCACAGATGTAATTAAACAGGGAGGGAACTGTGCACAAAGGGCCCTGTGTGACCTTTGAACAGAGGGACACAGAGAGAGAGACAGAGAGAGAGAGATAGAGAGGGAGATAGAGAGGAAGAGAGAGAGAGAGAGAGAGAGAGAGAGAGTGAGAGACAGAGAAAGAGATAGAGAGGGAGATAGAGAGAGGGGAGAGAGAGAGAGAGAGAGAGACAGAGAGAGAGATAGTGAGGGAGATAGAGAGGGAGAGAGAGAGAGACAGAGATAGAGAGGGAGATAGAGAGCGACGGAGAGAGAGAGAGAGAGACAGAGAGAGAGATAGAGAGGGAGATAGAGAGGGAGAGAGAGAGAGAGAGAGACAGAGACAGAGAGAGAGAGAGAGAGAGAGAGGGAGATAGAGAGGGAGAGAGAGAGGGAGAGAGAGAGAGGGAGACAGAGAGAGGGAGACAGAGAGACAGAGAGAGATAGAGAGGGAGAGAGGGAGAGGGAGGGAGAGACAGAGAGATAGAGAGGGAGATAGAGAGAGAGAGAGACAGAGAGAGAGGGAGAGAGAGAGAGAGAGAGAGAGAGACAGAGAGAGAGAGACAGAGAGAGAGGGAGAGAGAGAGAGAGAGAGAGAGAGACAGAGAGAGAGAGACAGAGAGAGAGGGCGAGAGAGAGAGAGAGAGAGAGACAGAGAGAGAGAGACAGAGAGAGAGGGAGAGAGAGAGAGAGAGAGAGAGAGACAGAGAGAGAGAGACAGAGAGAGAGAGAGAGAGAGATAGAGAGGGAGCGAGGGAGAGGGAGGGAGAGACAGAGAGAGGGAGATAGAGAGGGAGATAGAGAGGGAGATAGAGAGGGAGATAGAGAGGGAGAGAGACCGAGAGAGAGAGAGACAGAGAGAGAGAGAGAGAGACAGAGAGACAGAGAGAGAGAGAGAGAAAGAGGGAGAGGGAGGGTGAGACAGTGCCCACTCCCTCGGCACTGACCCTCCAACAGCGCCTGCTCCCTCGGCACTGACCCTCCAACAGCGCCCCGCTCCCTCGGCACTGACCCTCCGACAGCGCCCGCTCCCTCGGCACTGACCCTCCGACAGTGCCCGCTCCCTCAGCACTGACCCTCCGACAGTGCCCGCTCCCTTCAGCACTGAACCTCCGACAGCACCCACTCCCTCAGCGCTGACCCTCCAACAGCGCCCGCTCCCTCGACGCTGACCCTCCAACAGCGCCCGCTCCCTGACCCTCCGACAGCGCCCGCTCCCTCGGCACTGACCCTCCGACAGCGCCCACTCCCTCAGCGCTGACCCTCCGACAGTGCCCCACTCCCTCGGCACTGACCCTCCGACAGTGCCCCACTCCCTCGGCACTGACCCTCCGACAGAGCCAAGGCCCTGCGCTGTCTGCGAGAGACTGAGGATGGTCGGCGAGGTGCAGGGATCGGGGTTTGGGTTGGGGGGTGTTGGGGGTCGATGACTCCATCGTGCTCCCCTTTCCAACCAGGGCCGATTAGGTTCTCAGGAATGGGCAGGCGTGCGGACTTGAGGACCCAGGGTGGATCAGCCATGATTTTATTGAACGCAGAATGGACCCTGGGAGCCGATCCCAATCCTTAGCACCATGTTCCTTAAATTTGACCTGAATCCAGCTTCACACGTGGGAAAACTCTTTACGCAGAGAGCGCTGGGTCCCTGGAAGGCCGAGCTGCTGTGTGGGAGCGGGCATCGCACCTGGACAGACACATCAATGGGCAGGGAGCAGAGGGATACAGATCCTTGGGAAATCGGCGACAGGTTCAGATTGAGGACTGGATAGTTGCAGGCTCGATGGGCTGAAGGGCCATGCCTCCGTGGCATAATTTTATTTGTTTCCCCGACTGAATGATCCTGAGGCGCACGGAGGTCGGCCCCGGAAGGTGGGGAGGGTCCCGCGGGCACAGAGCCGCCAGTGCGGGCCAGCCGGTTTTGAGCGCCCTGGAAGGCGAGGGCAGAGACGCAGCGTCGGGAGCGGGCGCCACCCGTTGCTCAGGGCTCTGTATCCGATGGGCAGTAGTGCCCGCTAGGCCCTGGAGGGGCAATTAGCAAGGAGATGAGGGTCCTGGGCCTGCTTCCCCCCCCTCCGTCCCTAAACCAGCGAAGATGGGGAATGGGGAGCGGGTGGGGGTGGGTGGCATAGGGTGGCAGGGAGTGGGCCGAATGTTAGTGGGGGGCCTAAGGCTGAGCTGGGGTACAGGCCATATGGAAGGATAGCTTAGCGCTGCTGGCCCACAGCGTCAGGGACTTGGGTTCACTCCCACCCTCGGGCATCTCTCTGTGAGGAGTTGGCACATTCCCCCACCAACCATGGGATTTACTCCGTGTGCTCCGGTTTCCTCCCACAGTCCAAAGATGAGCGGGTGAGGGTGGATTGGCCATGCTAAAATGTCCCATAGTGCCCTGGGGTTTGTAGTTTAGGGTGGGTTAGCCGTGGGATACTGTCCCATAGTGCACAGGGATGTGTAGGTTAGGGTGGGTTAGCCGTGGGATACTGTCCCATAGTGCACAGGGATGTGTAGGTTAGGGTGGGTTAGCCGTGGGATACTGTCCCATAGTGCACAGGGATGTGTAGGTTAGGGTGGGTTAGCCGTGGGATACTGTCCCATAGTGCACAGGGATGTGTAGGTTAGGGTGGGTTAGCCGTGGGATACTGTCCCATAGTGCACAGGGATGTGTAGGTTAGGGTGGGTTAGCCGTGGGATACTGTCCCATAGTGCACAGGGATGTGTAGGTTAGGGTGGGTTAGCCGTGGGATACTGTCCCATAGTGTACAGGGATGTGTAGGTTAGGGTGGGTTAGCCGTGGGATACTGTCCCATAGTGTACAGGGATGTGTAGGTTAGGGTGGGTTAGCCGTGGGTTACTGTCCCATAGTGCACAGGGATGTGTAGGTTAGGGTGGGTTAGCCGTGGGATACTGTCCCATAGTGCACAGGGATGTGTAGGTTAGGGTGGGTTAGCCGTGGGATACTGTCCCATAGTGCACGGGGATGTGTAGTTTAGGGTGGGTTAGCCGTGGGATACTGTCCCATAGTGCACAGGGATGTGTAGGTTAGGGTGGGTTAGCCGTGGGATACTGTCCCATAGTGCACAGGGATGTGTAGGTTAGGGTGGGTTAGCCGTGGGATACTGTCCCATAGTGCACAGGGATGTGTAGGTTAGGGTGGGTTAGCCGTGGGATACTGTCCCATAGTGCCCAGGGATGTGTAGTTAGGGTGGGTTAGCCGTGGGATACTGTCCCATAGTGTACAGGGATGTGTAGGTTAGGGTGGGTTAGCCGTGGGATACTGTCCCATAGTGCACAGGGATGTGTAGGTTAGGGAGGGTTAGCCTTGGGATACTGTACCATAGTGCACAGGGATGTGTAGGTTAGGGTGGGTTAGCCGTGGGATACTGTCCCATAGTGCACAGGGATGTGTAGGTTAGGGTGGGTTAGCCGTGGGATACTGTCCCATAGTGCACAGGGATGTGTAGTTAGGGTGGGTTAGCCGTGGGATACTGTCCCATAGTGCACAGGGATGTGTAGGTTAGGCTGGGTAGCCGTGGGATACTGTCCCATAGTGCACAGGGATGTGTAGGTTAGGGTGGGTTAGCCGTGGGATACTGTCCCATAGTGCACAGGGATGTGTAGGTTAGGGTGGGTTAGCCGTGGGATACTGTCCCATAGTGTAGGTTATGGTGGATTAGCCGTGGGATACTGTCCCATAGTGCACAGGGACGTGTAGGTTAGGGTGGGTTAGCCGTGGGATACTGTCCCATAGTGCACAGGGACGTGTAGGTTAGGGTGGGTTAGCCATGGGATACTGTCCCATAGTGCCCAGGGCTGTGTAGGTTAGGGTGGGTTAGACGTGGGATACTGTCCCATAGTGCACAGGGATGTGTAGGTTAGGGTGGGTTGGCCGTGGGATACAGTCCCATAGTGCACAGGGATGTGTAGGTTAGGGTGGGTTAGCCGTGGGATACTGTCCCATAGTGCACAGGGATGTGTAGGTTAGGGTGGGTTAGCCGTGGGATACTGTCCCATAGTGCACAGGGATGCGTAGGTTAGTGTGGGTTAGCCGTGGGATACTGTCCCATAGTGCACAGCGATGTGTAGGTTAGGGTGGGTTAGCCGTGGGATACTGTCCCATAGTGCACAGGGATGTGTAGGTTAGGGTGGGTTAGCCGTGGGATACTGTCCCATAGTGCCCAGGGATGTGTAGGTTAGGGTGGGTTAGCCATGGGATACTGTCCCATAGTGCACAGGGATGTGTAGGTTAGGGTGGGTTAGCCGTGGGATACTGTCCCATAGTGCACAGGGATGTGTAGGTTAGGGTGGGTTAGCCGTGGGATTCTGTCCCATAGTGCACAGGGATGTGTAGGTTAGGGTGGGTTAGCCGTGGGATTCTGTCCCATAGTGCACAGGGATGTGTAGGTTAGGGTGGGTTAGCCGTGGGATACTGTCCCATAGTGCACAGGGATGTGTAGGTTAGGGTGGGTTAGGCATGGGATACTGTCCCATAGTGCCCAGGGATGTGTAGGTTAGGGTGGGTTAGGCATGGGATACTGTCCCATAGTGCCCAGGGATGTGTAGGTTAGGGTGGGCTCGCCGTGCGATACTGTCCCATAGTGCACAGGGATGTGTAGGTTAGGGTGGGTTACCGTGGGATACTGTCCCATAGTGCACAGGGATGCGTAGGTTAGTGTGGGTTAGCCGTGGGATACTGTCCCATAGTGCACAGGGATGCGTAGGTTAGGGTGGGTTAGCCGTGGGATACTGTCCCATAGTGCACAGGGATGTGTAGGTTAGGGTGGGTTAGCCGTGGGATACTGTCCCATAGTGCACAGGGATGTGTAGGTTAGGGTGTGTTAGCCGTGGGATACTGTCCCATAATGCCCAGGGATGTGTAGGTTAGTGTGGGTTAGCAGTGGGATACTGTCCCATAGAGCACAGGGATGTGTAGGTTAGGGTGGGTTAGCCGTGGGATACTGTCCCATAGTGCCCAGGGACGTGTAGGTTAGGGTGGGTTAGCCGTGGGATACTGTCCCATAGTGCACAGGGACGTGTAGGTTAGGGTGGGTTAGCCGTGGGATACTGTCCCATAGTGCACAGGGACGTGTAGGTTAGGCTGGGTTAGCCGTGGGATACTGTCCCATAGTGTACAGGGATGTGTAGGTTAGGGTGGGTTAGACACGGGATACTGTCCCATAGTGTACAGTGATGTGTAGGTTAGGGTGGGTTAGCCATGGGATACTGTCCCATAGTGCCCAGGGATGTGTAGGTTAGGCTGGGTTAGCCGTGGGATACTGTCCCATAGTGTACAGGGATGTGTAGGTTAGGGTGGGTTAGCCGTGGGATACTGTCCCATAGTGCACAGGGATGTGTAGGTTAGGGTGGGTTAGCCTTGGGATACTGTCCCATAGTGCACAGGGATGTGTAGGTTAGGGTGGGTTAGCAGTGGGATACTGTCCCATAGTGCACAGGGACGTGTAGGTTAGGGTGGGTTAGCTGTGGGATACTGTCCCATAGTGCCCAGGGATGTGTAGTTAGGGTGGGTTAGCCGTGGGATACTGTCCCATAGTGCACAGGGATGTGTAGGTTAGGGTGGGTTAGCCGTGGGATACTGTCCCATAGTGCACAGGGATGTGTAGGTTAGGGTGGGTTAGCCGTGGGATACTGTCCCATAGTGCACAGGGATGTGTAGGTTAGGGTGGGTTAGCAGTGGGATACTGTCCCATAGTGCACAGGGACGTGTAGGTTAGGGTGGGTTAGACGTGGGATACTGTCCCATAGTGTACAGGGATGTGTAGGTTAGGGTGGGTTAGCCGTGGGATACTGTCCCATAGTGCCCAGGGATGTGTAGTTAGGGTGGGTTAGCCGTGGGATACTGTCCCATAGTGCACAGGGATGTGTAGGTTAGTGTGGGTTAGCCGTGGGATACTGTCCCATAGTGCACAGGGACGTGTAGGTTAGTGTGGGTTAGCCGTGGGATACTGTTCCGTAGTGCACAGTGATGTGTAGGTTAGGGTGGGTTAGCCGTGGGATACTGTCCCATAGTGCACAGGGATGTGTAGGTTAGGGTGGGTTAGCCGTGGGATACTGTCCCATAGTGCACAGGGACGTGTAGGTTCGGGTGGGTTAGCCGTGGGATACTGTCCCATAGTGCACAGGGATGTGTAGGTTAGGGTGGGTTAGCCGTGGGATACTGTCCCATAGTGCCCAGGGCTGTGTAGGTTAGGGTGGGTTAGCCGTGGGACACTGTCCCATAGTGCACAGGGATGTGTAGGTTAGGGTGGGTTAGCCGTGGGATACTGTCCCATAGTGCACAGGGATGTGTAGGTTCGGGTGGGTTAGCCGTGGGATACTGTCCCATAGTGCACAGGGATGTGTAGGTTAGGGTGGGTTAGCCGTGGGACACTGTCCCATAGTGCACAGGGATGCGTAGGTTAGTGTGGGTTAGCCGTGGGATACTGTCCCATAGTGCACAGGGATGTGTAGGTTAGGGTGGGTTAGCCGTGGGATACTGTCCCATAGTGCACAGGGATGTGTAGGTTAGGGTGGGTTAGCCGTGGGATACTGTCCCATAGTGCACAGGGACGTGTAGGTTAGGGTGGGTTAGCCGTGGGATACTGTCCCATAATGCCCAGGGATGTGTAGGTTAGTGTGGGTTAGCCGTGGGATACTGTCCCATAGTGCACAGGGATGTGTAGGTTAGGGTGGGTTAGCCGTGGGATACTGTCCCATAGTGCACAGGGATGTGTAGGTTATGGTGGGTTAGCTGTGGGATACTGTCCCATAGTGCACAGGGATGTGTAGGTTAGGGTGGGTTAGCCGTGGGATACTGTCCCATAGTGCACAGGGATGTGTAGGTTAGGGTGGGTTAGCCGTGGGATACTGTCCCATAGTGCACAGGGACGTGTAGGTTAGGGTGGGTTAGCCGTGGGATACTGTCCCATAGTGCACAGGGATGTGTAGGTTAGGGTGGGTCAGCCGTGGGATACTGTCCCATAGTGCACGGGGATGTGTAGGTTAGGGTGGGTTAGCCGTGAGATTCTGTCCCATAGTGCACGGGGATGTGTAGGTTAGGGTGGGTTAGCCGTGGGATACTGTCCCATAGTGCACAGGGATGTGTAGGTTAGGGTGGGTTAGCCATGGGATACTGTCCCATAGTGCACAGGGATGTGTAGGTTCGGCTGGGTTAGCCGTGGGATACTGTCCCATAGTGCACAGGATGTGTAGTTAGGGTGGGTTAGCCATGGGATACTGTCCCATAGTGTACAGGGATGTGTAGGTTAGGGTGGGTTAGCCGTGGGATACTGTCCCATAGTGCCCAGGGATGTGTAGGTTAGGGTGGGTTAGCCGTGGGATACTGTCCCATAGTGCACAGGGATGTGTAGGTTCGGGTGGGTTAGCCGTGGGATACTGTCCCATAGTGCACAGGGATGTGTAGGTTAGGGTGGGTTAGCCGTGGGACACTGTCCCATAGTGCACAGGGATGCGTAGGTTAGTGTGGGTTAGCCGTGGGATACTGTCCCATAGTGCACAGGGATGTGTAGGTTAGGGTGGGTTAGCCGTGGGATACTGTCCCATAGTGCACAGGGATGTGTAGGTTAGGGTGGGTTAGCCGTGGGATACTGTCCCATAGTGCACAGGGACGTGTAGGTTAGGGTGGGTTAGCCGTGGGATACTGTCCCATAATGCCCAGGGATGTGTAGGTTAGTGTGGGTTAGCCGTGGGATACTGTCCCATAGTGCACAGGGATGTGTAGGTTAGGGTGGGTTAGCCGTGGGATACTGTCCCATAGTGCACAGGGATGTGTAGGTTATGGTGGGTTAGCTGTGGGATACTGTCCCATAGTGCACAGGGATGTGTAGGTTAGGGTGGGTTAGCCGTGGGATACTGTCCCATAGTGCACAGGGATGTGTAGGTTAGGGTGGGTTAGCCGTGGGATACTGTCCCATAGTGCACAGGGACGTGTAGGTTAGGGTGGGTTAGCCGTGGGATACTGTCCCATAGTGCACAGGGACGTGTAGGTTAGGGTGGGTCAGCCGTGGGATACTGTCCCATAGTGCACGGGGATGTGTAGGTTAGGGTGGGTCAGCCGTGAGATTCTGTCCCATAGTGCACGGGGATGTGTAGGTTAGGGTGGGTTAGCCGTGGGATACTGTCCCATAGTGCACAGGGATGTTTAGGTTAGGGTGGGTTAGCCATGGGATACTGTCCCATAGTGCACAGGGATGTGTAGGTTAGGGTGGGTTAGCCATGGGATACTGTCCCATAGTGCCCAGGGATGTGTAGGTTCGGCTGGGTTAGCCGTGGGATACTGTCCCATAGTGCACAGGATGTGTAGTTAGGGTGGGTTAGCCATGGGATACTGTCCCATAATGCCCAGGGATGTGTAGGTTAGTGTGGGTTAGCCGTGGGATACTGTCCCATAGTGCACAGGGATGTGTAGGTTAGGGTGGGTTAGCCGTGGGATACTGTCCCATAGTGCACAGGGATGTGTAGGTTATGGTGGGTTAGCTGTGGGATACTGTCCCATAGTGCACAGGGATGTGTAGGTTAGGGTGGGTTAGCCGTGGGATACTGTCCCATAGTGCACAGGGATGTGTAGGTTAGGGTGGGTTAGCCGTGGGATACTGTCCCATAGTGCACAGGGACGTGTAGGTTAGGGTGGGTTAGCCGTGGGATACTGTCCCATAGTGCACAGGGACGTGTAGGTTAGGGTGGGTCAGCCGTGGGATACTGTCCCATAGTGCACGGGGATGTGTAGGTTAGGGTGGGTCAGCCGTGAGATTCTGTCCCATAGTGCACGGGGATGTGTAGGTTAGGGTGGGTTAGCCGTGGGATACTGTCCCATAGTGCACAGGGATGTTTAGGTTAGGGTGGGTTAGCCATGGGATACTGTCCCATAGTGCACAGGGATGTGTAGGTTAGGGTGGGTTAGCCATGGGATACTGTCCCATAGTGCCCAGGGATGTGTAGGTTCGGCTGGGTTAGCCGTGGGATACTGTCCCATAGTGCACAGGATGTGTAGTTAGGGTGGGTTAGCCATGGGATACTGTCCCATAGTGTACAGGGATGTGTAGGTTAGGGTGGGTTAGCCGTGGGATACTGTCCCATAGTGCCCAGGGATGTGTAGGTTAGGGTGGGTTAGCCGTGGGATACTGTCCCATAGTGTACAGGGATGTGTAGGTTAGGGTGGGTTAGCCGTGGGATACTGTCCCATAGTGCACAGGGATGTGTAGGTTAGGGTGGGTTAGCCTTGGGATACTGTCCCATAGTGCACAGGGATGTGTAGGTTAGGGTGGGATAGCCGTGGGATACTGTCCCATAGTGCACAGGGACGTGTAGGTTAGGGTGGGTTAGCCGTGGGATACTGTCCCATAATGCACAGGGACGTGTAGGTTAGGGTGGGTTAGCCGTGGGATACTGTCCCATAGTGTACAGGGACGTGTAGCTTAGGGTGGGTTGGCCGTGGGATACTGTCCCATAGTGCACAGGGATGTGTAGGTTAGGGTGGGATACTGTCCCATAGTGTACAGGGATGTGTAGGTTAGGGTGGGTTAGCTGTGGGATACTGTCCCATAGTGCACAGGGATGTGTAGGTTAGGGTGGGTTAGCCGTGGGATACTGTCCCATAGCGCACAGGGATGTGTAGGTTAGGGTGGGTTAGCCATGGGATACTGTCCCATAGTGCCCAGGGATGTGTAGGTTAGGGTGGGTTAGCCGTGGGATACTGTCCCATAGTGCACAGGGATGTGTAGGTTAGGGTGGGTTAGCCGTGGGATACTGTCCCATAGTGCACAGGGATGTGTAGGTTAGGGTGGGTTAGCCATGGGATACTGTCCCATAGTGCACAGGGATGTGTAGGTTAGGGTGGGTTAGCCGTGGGATACTGTCCCATAGTGCACAGGCACGTGTAGGTTAGGATGGGTTAGCCGTGGGATACTGTCCCATAGTGCACAGGGATGTGTAGTTAGGGTGGGTTAGCCGTGGGATACTGTCCCATAGTGCACAGGGATGTGTAGGTTAGGGTGGGTTAGCCGTGGGATACTGTCCCATAGTGTACAGGGATGTGTAGGTTCGGGTGGGTTAGCCGTGGGATACTGTCCCATAGTGCACAGGGATGTGTAGGTTAGGGTGGGTTAGCCGTGGGATACTGTCCCATAGTGCCCAGGGATGTGTAGGTTAGGGTGGGTTAGCCGTGGGATACTGTCCCATAGTGCACAGGGATGTGTAGGTTAGGGTGGGTTAGCCGTGGGATTCTGTCCCATAGTGCACAGGGATGTGTAGGTTAGGGTGGGTTAGCCGTGGGATACTGTCCCATAGTGCACAGGGATGTGTAGGTTAGGGTGGGATAGC
Source organism: Stegostoma tigrinum (assembly GCF_030684315.1). Taxonomy (NCBI): domain Eukaryota; kingdom Metazoa; phylum Chordata; class Chondrichthyes; order Orectolobiformes; family Stegostomatidae; genus Stegostoma; species Stegostoma tigrinum. Next base: position 81,729 of record NW_026728337.1, read on the forward strand.
CGTGGGATACTGTCCCATAGTGCACAGGGATGTGTAGGTTAGGGTGGGTTAGCCGTGGGATACTGTCCCATAGTGCACAGGGATGTGTAGGTTAGGGTGGGTTAGCCGTGGGATACTGTCCCATAGTGCACAGGGATGTGTAGGTTAGGGTGGGTTAGCCGTGGGATACTGTCCCATAGTGCACAGGGATGTGTAGGTTAGGGTGGGATAGCCGTGGGATACTGTCCCATAGTGCACAGGGATGTGTAGGTTAGGGTGGGTTAGCTGTGGGATACTGTCCCATAGTGCACAGGGATGTGTAGGTTAGGGTGGGTTGGCCGTGGGATACAGTCCCATAGTGCACAGGGATGTGTAGGTTACGGTGGGTTGGCCGTGGGATACAGTCCCATAGTGCACAGGGATGTGTAGGTTAGGGTGGGTTAGCCGTGGGATACTGTCCCATAGTGCACAGGGATGTGTAGGTTAGGGTGGGTTAGCCGTGGGATACTGTCCCATAGTGCACAGGGATGTGTAGGTTAGGGTGGGTTAGCCGTGGGATACTGTCCCATAGTGCACAGGGATGTGTAGGTTAGGGTGGGTTACCGTGGGATACTGTCCCATAGTGCACAGGGATGCGTAGGTTAGTGTGGGTTAGCCGTGGGATACTGTCCCATAGTGTACAGGGATGTGTAGGTTAGGGTGGGTTAGCCGTGGGATACTGTCCCATAGTGCACGGGGATGTGTAGGTTAGGGTGGGTTAGCCGTGGGATACTGTCCCATAGTGCACGGGGATGTGTAGGTTAGGGTGGGTTAGCCGTGGGATTCTGTCCCATAGTGCACGGGGATGTGTAGGTTAGGGTGGGTTAGCCGTGGGATTCTGTCCCATAGTGCACGGGGATGTGTAGGTTAGGGTGGGTTAGCCGTGGGATACTGTCCCATAGTGCACAGGGATGTGTAGGTTAGGGTGGGTTAGGCATGGGATACTGTCCCATAGTGCCCAGGGATGTGTAGGTTAGGGTGGGTTAGGCATGGGATACTGTCCCATAGTGCCCAGGGATGTGTAGGTTAGGGTGGGCTCGCCGTGCGATACTGTCCCATAGTGCACAGGGATGTGTAGGTTAGGGTGGGTTACCGTGGGATACTGTCCCATAGTGCACAGGGATGCGTAGGTTAGTGTGGGTTAGCCGTGGGATTCTCTCCCATAGTGCACAGGGATGCGTAGGTTAGGGTGGGTTAGCCGTGGGATACTGTCCCATAGTGCACAGGGATGTGTAGGTTAGGGTGGGTTAGCCGTGGGATACTGTCCCATAGTGCACAGGGATGTGTAGGTTAGGGTGGGTTAGCCGTGGGATACTGTCCCATAGTGCACAGGGATGTGTAGGTTAGGGTGGGTTGGCCGTGGGATACTGTCCCATAGTGCACTGGGATGTGTAGGTTAGGGTGTGTTAGCCGTGGGATACTGTCCCATAATGCCCAGGGATGTGTAGGTTAGTGTGGGTTAGCAGTGGGATACTGTCCCATAGAGCACAGGGATGTGTAGGTTAGGGTGGGTTAGCCGTGGGATACTGTCCCATAGTGCCCAGGGACGTGTAGGTTAGGGTGGGTTAGCCGTGGGATACTGTCCCATAGTGCACAGGGAGGTGTAGGTTAGGGTGGGTTAGCCGTGGGATACTGTCCCATAGTGCACAGGGACGTGTAGGTTAGGGTGGGTTAGCCGTGGGATTCTGTCCCATAGTGCACGGGGATGTGTAGGTTAGGGTGGGTTAGCCGTGGGATACTGTCCCATAGTGCACAGGGATGTGTAGGTTAGGGTGGGTTAGACACGGGATACTGTCCCATAGTGCCCAGGGATGTGTAGGTTAGGCTGGGTTAGCCGTGGGATACTGTCCCATAGTGCACAGGGATGTGTAGGTTAGGGTGGGTTAGCCGTGGGATACTGTCCCATAGTGCACAGGGATGTGTAGGTTAGGGTGGGTTAGCCGTGGGATACTGTCCCATAGTGCACAGGGATGTGTAGGTTAGGGTGGGTTAGCCGTGGGATACTGTCCCATAGTGCACAGGGATGTGTAGGTTAGGGTGGGTTAGCCGTGGGATACTGTCCCATAGTGCACAGGGATGTGTAGGTTAGGGTGGGTTAGCCGTGGGATACTGTCCCATAGTGCACAGGGATGTGTAGGTTAGGGCGGGTTAGCAGTGGGATACTGTCCCATAGTGCACAGGGACGTGTAGGTTAGGGTGGGTTAGACGTGGGATACTGTCCCATAGTGTACAGGGACGTGTAGGTTAGGGTGGGTTAGCCGTGGGATACTGTCCCATAGTGCACAGGGATGTGTAGGTTAGGGTGGGTTAGCCGTGTGATACTGTCCCATAGTGCACAGGGATGTGTAGGTTAGTGTGGGTTAGCCGTGGGATACTGTTCCATAGTGTACAGGGATGTGTAGGTTAGGGTGGGTTAGCCGTGGGATACTGTCCCATAGTGCACAGGGATGTGTAGGTTAGTGTGGGTTAGCCGTGGGATACTGTCCCATAGTGCACAGGGATGTGTAGGTTAGGGTGGGTTAGCCGTGGGATACTGTCCCATAGTGCACAGGGACGTGTAGGTTCGGGTGGGTTAGCCGTGGGATACTGTCCCATCGTGCACAGGGATGTGTAGGTTAGGGTGGGTTAGCTGTGGGATACTGTCCCATAGTGCCCAGGGCTGTGCAGGTTAGGGTGGGTTAGCCGTGGGATACTGTCCCATAGTGCACAGGGATGTGTAGGTTAGGGTGGGTTAGCCGTGGGACACTGTCCCATAGTGCACAGGGATGCGTAGGTTAGGGTGGGTTAGCCGTGGGATACTGTCCCATAGTGCCCAGGGATGTGTAGGTTAGTGTGGGTTAGCCGTGGGACACTGTCCCATAGTGCACAGGGATGCGTAGGTTAGGGTGGGTTAGCCGTGGGATACTGTCCCATAGTGCCCAGGGATGTGTAGGTTAGGGTGGGTTAGCCGTGGGATACTGTCCCATAGTGCACAGGGATGTGTAGGTTAGGGTGGGTTAGCCGTGGGATACTGTCCCATAGTGCACAGGGATGTGTAGGTTAGGGTGGGTTAGCCGTGGGATACTGTCCCATAGTGCACAGGGATGTGTAGGTTAGGGTGGGTTAGCTGTGGGATACTGTCCCATAGTGCACAGGGATGTGTAGGTTAGTGTGGGTTAGCCGTGGGATACTGTCCCATAGTGCCCAGGGATGTGTAGGTTAGTGTGGGTTAGCCGTGGGATACTGTCCCATAGTGCACAGGGATGTGTAGGTTAGGGTGGGTTAGCCGTGGGATACTGTCCCATAGTGCACGGGGATGTGTAGGTTAGGGTGGGTCAGCCGTGGGATACTGTCCCATAGTGCACGGGGATGTGTAGGCTAGGGTGGGTTAGCCGTGAGATTCTGTCCCATAGTGCACAGGGATGTGTAGGTTATGGTGGGTTAGCCATGGGACACTGTCCCATAGTGCACAGGGATGCGTAGGTTAGTGTGGGTTAGCCGTGGGATACTGTCCCATAGTGCACAGGGATGTGTAGGTTAGGGTGGGTTAGCCGTGGGATACTGTCCCATAGTGCACAGGGATGTGTAGGTTAGGGTGGGTTAGCCGTGGGATACTGTCCCATAATGCCCAGGGATGTGTAGGTTAGTGTGGGTTAGCCGTGGGATACTGTCCCATAGTGCACAGGGATGTGTAGGTTAGGGTGGGTTAGCCGTGGGATACTGTCCCATAGTGTACAGGGATGTGTAGGTTAGGGTGGGTTAGCCGTGGGATACTGTCCCATAGTGCACAGGGATGTGTAGGTTAGGGTGGGTTAGCCGTGGGATACTGTCCCATAGTGCACAGGGATGTGTAGGTTAGGGTGGGTTAGCTGTGGGATACTGTCCCATAGTGCACAGGGATGTGTAGGTTAGTGTGGGTTAGCCGTGGGATACTGTCCCATAGTGCCCAGGGATGTGTAGGTTAGTGTGGGTTAGCCGTGGGATACTGTCCCATAGTGCACAGGGATGTGTAGGTTAGGGTGGGTTAGCCGTGGGATACTGTCCCATAGTGCACGGGGATGTGTAGGTTAGGGTGGGTCAGCCGTGGGATACTGTCCCATAGTGCACGGGGATGTGTAGGTTAGGGTGGGTTAGCCTTGGGATACTGTCCCATAGGGCCCAGGCATGTGTAGGTTAGGGTGGGTTAGCCATGGGATACTGTCCCATAGTGCACAGGGATGTGTAGGTTAGGGTGGGTTAGCCGTGGGATACTGTCCCATAGTGCACAGGGACGTGTAGGTTAGGGTGGGTTAGCCGTGGGATACTGGCCCATAATGCACAGGGACGTGTAGGTTAGGGTGGGTTAGCCGTGGGATACTGTCCCATAGTGCACAGGGATGTGTAGGTTAGGGTGGGTTCGCCGTGGGATACTGTCCCATAGTGTACAGGGACGTGTAGCTTAGGGTGGGTTCGCCGTGGGATACTGTCCCATAGTGCACAGGGATGTGTAGGTTAGGGTGGGTTAGCCGTGGGATACTGTCCATAGTGTACAGGGATGTGTAGGTTAGGGTGGGTTAGCTGTGGGATACTGTCCCATAGTGCACAGGGATGTGTAGGTTAGGGTGGGTTAGCCATGGGATACTGTCCCATAGTGCACAGGGATGTGTAGGTTAGGGTGGGTTAGCCGTGGGATACTGTCCCATAGTGCACAGGGATGTGTAGGTTAGGGTGGGTTAGCCGTGGGATACTGTCCCATAGTGCACAGGGATGTGTAGGTTAGGGTGGGTTAGCCGTGGGATACTGTCCCATAGTGCCCAGGGATGTGTAGGTTAGGGTGGGTTAGCCGTGGGATACTGTCCCATAGTGCACAGGGATGTGTAGGTTAGGGTGGGTTAGCCTTGGGATACTGTCCCATAGTGCACAGGGATGTGTAGGTTAGAGTGGGTTAGCCGTGGGATACTGTCCCATAGTGTACAGGGATGTGTAGGTTAGGGTGGGTTAGCCGTGGGATACTGTCCCATAGTGCACAGGAATGTGTAGGTTAGGGTGGGTTAGCCGTGGGATACTGTCCCATAGTGCACAGGGATGTGTAGGTTAGGGTGGGTTAGCTGTGGGATACTGTCCCATAGTGCACAGGGACGTGTAGGTTAGGGTGGGTTAGCCGTGGGATACTGTCCCATAGTACACAGGGATGTGTATGTTAGGGTGGGTTAGCCGTGGGATACTGTCCCATAGTACACAGGGATGTGTAGGTTAGGGTGGGTTAGCCGTGGGATACTGTCCCATAGTGCACAGGGACGTGTAGGTTAGGGTGGGTTAGCCGTGGGATACTGTCCCATAGTACACAGGGATGTGTATGTTAGGGTGGGTTAGCCGTGGGATACTGTCCCATAGTGCACAGGGATGTGTAGGTTAGGGTGGGTTAGCCGTGGGATACTGTCCCATAGTGTACAGGGATGTGTAGCTTAGGGTGGGTTAGCCGTGGGATACTGTCCCATAATGCACAGGGACGTGTAGGTTAGGGTGGGTTAGCCGTGGGATACTGTCCCATAGTGTACAGGGATGTGTAGCTTAGGGTGGGTTGGCCGTGGGATACTGTCCCATAGTGCACAGGGATGTGTAGGTTAGGGTGGGTTAGCCGTGGGATACTGTCCCATAGTGTACAGGGATGTGTAGCTTAGGGTGGGTTGGCCGTGGGATACTGTCCCATCGTGCACAGGGATGTGTAGGTTAGGGTGGGTTAGCCGTGGGATACTGTCCCATAGTGTACAGGGATGTGTAGGTTAGGGTGGGTTAGCCGTGGGATACTGTCCCATAGTGTACAGGGATGTGTAGCTTAGGGTGGGTTGGCCGTGGGATACTGTCCCATAGTGCACAGGGATGTGTAGGTTAGGGTGGGTTAGCCGTGGGATACTGTCCCATAGTGTACAGGGATGTGTAGGTTAGGGTGGGTTAGCTGTGGGATACTGTCCCATAGTGCACAGGGATGTGTAGGTTAGGGTGGGTTAGCCGTGGGATACTGTCCCATAGCGCACAGGGATGTGTAGGTTAGGGTGGGTTAGCCGTGGGATACTGTCCCATAGCGCACAGGGATGTGTAGGTTAGGGTGGGTTAGCCGTGGGATACTGTCCCATAGTGCACAGGGATGTGTAGGTTAGGGTGGGTTATCCGTGGGATACTGTCCCATAGTGCACAGGGATGTGTAGGTTAGGGTGGGTTAGCCGTGGGATACTGTCCCATAGCGCACAGGGATGTGTAGGTTAGGGTGGGTTAGCCGTGGGATACTGTCCATAGTGCCCAGGGATGTGTAGGTTAGGGTGGGTTAGCCGTGGGATACTGTCCCATAGTGCACAGGGATGTGTAGGTTAGGGTGGGTTAGCTGTGGGATACTGTCCCATAGTGCACAGGGATGTGTAGGTTAGGGTGGGTTAGCCGTGGGATACTGTCCCATAGTGTACAGGGATGTGTAGGTTAGGGTGGGTTAGCCATGGGATACTGTCCCATAGTGCCCAGGGATGTGTACGTTAGGGTGGGTTAGCCGTGGGATACTGTCCCATAGTGCACAGGGATGTGTAGGTTAGGGTGGGTTAGCCGTGGGATACTGTCCCATAGCGCACAGGGATGTGTAGGTTAGGGTGGGTTAGCCATGGGATACTGTCCCATAGTGCCCAGGGATGTGTAGGTTAGGGTGGGTTAGCCGTGGGATACTGTCCCATAGTGCACAGGGATGTGTAGGTTAGGGTGGGTTAGCCGTGGGATACTGTCCCATAGTGCACAGGGATGTGTAGGTTAGGGTGGGTTAGCCGTGGGATACTGTCCCATAGTGCACGGGGATTTGTAGGTTATGGTGGGTTATGGGGGGATGGTTTTGGGGGTGGGAGGCCCTGAGGGTCAGCATGGAACTGTGGGGCTGAGGGGCCTGTTTTCACGCTGCGTCGGGATTCTACGTGGGCGGAGCGTGGTAGGATGGGACCTGA